>NC_081349.1:69320107-69328616 GCF_029784015.1 Lycium ferocissimum
CCAAGAGAAGGAAAGAGCAAGCTTTACATACCTTTCTTGTTTTCGCTCGTCGAGACTCCAATCCGTTTCGTCGAAATCCTACAAATGGTCACATTTACCGATTCTTATTCATGAGGAGTTCAAACTTCCAACTTGGGTTTAGTATTTGCCTACCGAAATTTCGGCGGCCCACCTCCCCTATAAATATGACACCCGAGATTCAAACTCGCCAACACAACAACAACCATACCAACAACAATGTATAACAACATCAACAATCAACTAGAACGCATTCTAGCGCAAAAAATCTTATTTTCCAAATAGCGCAACAACTCCAAATCCAACTTTACACTTACAAACCAATATCAATATGTTCATATTTCACATACTAATTCAAGATCATTCAAACATAAACCAAGAGCATTCCAAGCTATATATCCACTATTCGACAATTCCATCAATTTCCATATTCAATTCAAAATTCCCATATATGCGCAGAACGAAACCATTCCAACACATTTTCTATTTACTAATTCATCTCCAATAACAACAATCTATACTTTAACAACTTCATTACCTTAATATCATAAAATCATATTAATATGACATAATTTCTCTACATTCCATTTTTATGCCAACTTACATATATGCTTTTCTTACATTGTAATGATCACAACCACACAACTAACATGTTACCTAAAATAAATCACCACCATTTCACCCATATATAGGCCACGGCCAACATGAAATTTCAACTTCATTCCATTTTCATTCAACTTTCATTTTCAATACAATTTCCATAATAACTACAACTAGAATGCAACATAAAATCCAACTCATCTCATATACCATAACACACACACACGGCTACTTACATACATGCACACCCATCATGCAAACTTTCGTATTTCCATAAACTCTACTCATTTCCATATACTACAACACAAGCAAACCTTCATAACATAAATAAAAGGGATGAATTCTTACCTTTTCCTTCCAACTTCTTCAACTTAACTCAAGTGTTGAATTGATGAAACAAGGACTCAATCTTCCAAAACAACTACGCCAAGTCGGAAAGGGACCTTGAATTAGTTTGAATACCACAAGAAAATAATTTTTGAAGAAAGATTTCCAAGGGAAAAATATTGGAGGACATGGCCGAATGCCATGTCTCCTTGCTCTTCATCTTTTTGTTATTCTCCTTCTCTTATTTTCTTGAAACTTCCAAATGATAAGGCTCCCTTTATATAATTGTCACATGGAAAATTAATTAAGTCAAGTGGGCTTGGCCATTGTATGGCCACCACCTCACTCTTTTGGGCCTAATTTTTCCTTTTTATTTTTTGAGCCCAATTGGTTACAAATCTCGTTTTGTAATTGTTACATCCCGTGTTTTTGCACGTTCGGAAAATTTGGACATAATTGTGATTTGTAAGAATAAGGCCATGCTTTGATTTTATGTGAAGTGTATGTTGTTACTTATGGAAAGTGTGGGCACGAGATCATTGGAGAGGGCCAGGGCAAAATTGGAATCTCGGAAATTTGTTTGAGAATTTTCAAATTAAGATTTGTAGCCAATTGGGCTCAAAAAAAAAAAAAAAATTAAGAGAATTAAGGCCAAAGAGAAGCCCAACCGGCCAACATAAGGCCCAAGCCTATGGAAATTACTCCATGTGATTAATATGTATAAGAGGGATTAGGCTTCAAGAATATTCAAGAAAAGCAAAAGAAAAATCAAGAAGAACAAGAGAAAAGGTGTTATATCCCGTATTTTGAACAACGGGATAATATGAGCAAATTATGTTAAGTTATGGAAATACCATTCCGGGACTAGAAGTCGGAATTTTCTTTAATCATGACCTTATTCTAATTAAGGGGTATATGACTTTCTTGGCTTGGAAATTATTAAGTAAACATTTGGGGCCAAAAATGAAATAAGAAAAATTTGAAAATCATGGAAATTTGGGGGCAAAAGTGGCCGGCCACCATAGTTGTGGGCCAAGCCACATGGATATATTTTATGGGGTAATTTTAAAAAGATGACTTATCATCTTTCTCTTCAATTGTTCTAGAGAAATCAAGAGATTAAAGAGAAAGAAGAAGAAGCTCTCGGGTTTGAGGGAGAAAATCAAGACCAAGAAACTTGCATGAAAAAAATTGGCTCTTGTGGTAAAACAACTAACTCAAGGGTGCTTATCAACGTGGAAGCGTCGTTGGAATCATTGGATCATCCGTTTTCATTCTTGGAAGCCTTAGTGGCCGTGTGAAGTGAAGGAGTAAAGGTAAGAATTACTCCTTTTTCTTGTGTTATGAATGGTATAGACTTGTCGTATTATGTAAATATGAATGAAATTTATGGAAATCTATGTGTTGGAATCAAGTCGTGAATGTGGTGGATGCATGGCTTGTAGCAGGTGCATGTGTAGTAGTTTGTAGAATTGATGAATTGAATTATATGTAGCATGCTTTCTTGTCGTTGTGGTGTGTTAGAATGAAAGGAATCACTTATGTGTGTGTGGATGTGGAGCGACCGTATGTAGGCCATGAAAGGTAATAAATATGAATTAAGGTTACTTAATGTGCTAGTTGTCGTCATTGTAAATTCTATGTCGATAATGAGCGTTTGGTGGATTTAGTTAGTGTCGCCATGATTGCGGGCTGTTTTGGAATTCATGGTACTTGCAATGTAAATTTTGTAATTAAGAAGATGACATTATTAATGCATGGAATTGGTAATATAATTTATAGAATTTGAAAGCAAGAAATGTGGAAGTAGTGTTCTCGGGTTGGGAATGGAATTCGGGTAACTTGGGCCATTGTTTAGATTACTTGAAAAAGTGTATGCATTGCTTAGAGTGTTATGGCATATGGTTTGAATGAGTTTGGACTATTATTGTTGTGGTTTGGTTTCTTGTTGGTTTGTTGTTGAAACTAGCGAGTTGGAATCTCGGAAGGGTGCTGCATTTACGCGGGAAATCTTGTCGAAAATTTCTATAGAATCTAATATTTGTTTGGAATTGAATGTCTAAAGGTGTATGGCTAATGTTAGTGTGCTTTGCGTTATGTAGATTTTGGAATTGCCGAGGGTTGAGGCTAGGCTTGTCTTGCGATTGACTGAGGTATGTAAGGCATCGCTTTCCTTTAGTTGGCATGTCCTAGAACTAGTAGGCTATGCCCCGCGTCTCGGGGTTATCCCGTTCTTAAATCCAAGCTTAGATACGCACTTGCTTGACCCTAAAGGTCGATTCCTTGTTGTGTTCAATATGACGTCTTAAGCTTTCAAATGAATGACTTTTCAAAGACTTATGAAATTTTGACTAGAAAGAGGTCCCGAACTTCAAACGTCCGTAACTTCTGCATACGACCTCGAAACACCCCAAAACATAATATATAAGTTCATAAGGTATAACTTTTCCCCACCCCTCGTAGTCGGGCTCGGATGGGGGTCGGCACCCGTCCGTGGGGCCCGCCTTTTATGCCACCTTTATGGATTTTCGGAAAAATTTAATATTTTCTTTATTATGATTTTCTCATATGGATTTCTTATTTACTTAAAGAGTACGTTTATGATTGTGATGCATATGATCACTCACGACTGCTCGTGCTTATGGTTATTGCCGTTCACCGGATCCGGATAGGTTATGATTCGTGCGCATTATGATAAGTTAAATTGTGATGTTTGTGCTACGGTTCTGAGCTCCTCGCTAGAGCCGGTTCGTTTATATTGGTGTTATGTTGTGTACGGTGTTATGGTTGGCTATGATGTGTTACGGGGGATATGTCGGGTTACGGAGATATGAAACTTTCCGGTGTGATGCGTGGTATGGCGCCATCGACGGGCGGAAGCGACCATCGTTCTAAGAGCACAACGCATGACTTATATTTTGATTACATATTTGACATTTTACATATCATGTCTACCTTCGTATTACGTTATTGTGATTACGCCTTTCGCTTGCATACTCGGTACATATTCAGCAATCGACCCCCTGTCCTTCGGGGGAAATTTGCGTTCATGCCGCAGTACGGACGCTCCGCTTGGTGATCCACCCGCCTAGGACACCTATTCGGCTTTACGGGATCGCTCCTTCTTCCGGTGGAGCTATATATTTTGGTATATATTTTATTCGATGTATATGTACACTATTATTCGGGGGGTACGACGGGCCCCGTCCGGTCATATGTTTTCGTTATTACGCTTTGGGGTCGTGGATATGTACGTGGGTTACGTGTACGTATGCGAGCATATGTGTATGTGATATGTTGCGGGGCGGTTCGCGCCACGGCCCTTGCTGCTTACGTATATGTATATATGGTTATGTTATCCCTGTGTGGCCTTTGTTGGTATTTTACGCGTGCGGAGTTAATTTTAGCTAGTAAGAAAAATAGAGGAAACTGCGCGAATTTTATTAAATATTTGAGTTACTATTTTGGGACTTTGGTACGTATGGGTGCCAGGTCGGGCGCTAGTCACGGCCTACGGGGTTGGGTCGTGACAAAAGGCCTTCGACAAGAGAGAAAGAAAAAAAAAAAGAAGAAAATTCCCTAGCCTTCAATCTTGATCCAAAAATCCTTTTCTTCGCGAATTCTTAACAAGCTTGAGGTGCTACGACGTAGTATAATTGGTTTGCGAAGGAACTACGTTTGCGGAAGATTGAAATTTGGAGAAAAAGGTAAGGATTTCTTGTTTCTTTTATGTTATAGAAGATTTATGGATGTTAAAGTGAATGAAATTGAATGGAAACTATGAAAATTATGGTATGTGCATGCATGGCCGTGTGGTGTGTGTATGTGTTGGGGCCGTGAGCCATGTTGGATGTAAGGAAGAGATGAATTTGATTTTACTTAGCTTGTTAGTTGTGTTGTTGTGATGTTTGCGATGAAAAGAAAGGTTTAATGGTCCAAGTTTGCATGGAAATTCATTGTTGAGTTGTTGTAGGAAATTGTGCAACGTGGTAGTGGTTTATGTAAGTATAGGAATGATGCCATTAAGATGCAAAATATGATTGTTGTCAATGAAGTTGGAAGACAAAAAAAAAAAGTGTTATGGAAATTTATGATGAAAACTAGAAGTTTTGGATAACTTGTGGTTTGATGGAAATCTTGTATGTTTTATAGAATAAGGTGAAATGTCTTTGAGTCATCTTTGAATGGCCTTGAACTAGAGAATGAGTATGAAAACGTTGACATTGGATGAAAGGTGTGAAGTTAGAATGGAAGTCGATGTATTATATAGAAAGAAAGACTATTTGTGTTCATATGTGCTTTGTAGCGATTATTGATGTTGTTGATGTTGTTGTTGGGTTGGTTGTTGTTATTACGAGCCGAGTTGAATCTCGGGAGGCTATATTTATGGGGAAATGCTGCGGGAAATTTCGGTAGTCAAGTATGAACTCATTATTGAAATGCTAACTCTCATGAATAGTAGCGAAGTAAAGGTGACCATTTGCAGATTACGGGACGAAACGGAATTGAGCTCAAGCGAGCATAAGGCACCGTGAGGTAGTATGTGAAACTATCCCTCTGAATGTGAGCGTGTGTGTGTTGGCATGTCCTAGGTATACTAGGCTTGAATTTGAGCCTCGGGGGTTACATTTATCGAGAATGATTAATGAAATTGAGCACTATTCATTCGGTGCGATTGAACTAGAATGCTTATATCTTGTTGGAAAATGCTCAAACGTATGGAACTTGATGAATGTAATCGAATTGTCTTGAAACTACCATAAATGGCTCCATTAAGCGATATTTTATAAACTTTTCAAAACCACTCACGCGTTATGAAGTGTGATATTTTATATTGTTTAGTTCTTCTAAAACCACTCCGGTGAAGGAGTGTGATATTTTATAAACTCTTCTAAAACCACTCATTGAAGGGGTGTGATATTTATAAACTCTTCGAATCGAACGAACCACTCCGAAGGGGTGTGATATATTATTTTCTAAAGCTTTCTTAAAACCACTCCGAAAGGGTGTGATATATTATTTTCAACTAGAATTTTTCTGGAAAAAAACCACTCCGTAAGAGGGTGCGTACAAAACCACTAAATGGGGTGTGATTTTATTATTTAAACTTTTCAAAACCACTCCGAAGGGAGTGTGATATCTAATATTATTATTATCATTATGCCGGGGCGTGATTAGTAGTATGTCACGAGTGGCGTAAACCACTCCGAAGGGGCCGTGATATATTATTTTCGGCTTGGCATGCCCGAGGGGGATGCGGGGCCAGCATGTCCCGATGGGGCCGGGGATATCTCATTATTATTATCGGCATGCCCGAAGGGGCCAGGATTAGTTATGCACGAGTGGCATGCCCGATGGGGCAGATCGTCGTTATTATGCGGGAGCGGAAGATGCCGAAGGATGCTATCGTCGTTACTATGCCGGAAGCGGCAATGCCCGAAGGGGCTATCATTATTATTATGCCGGAAGCGGCAACACCCGAAGGGGATTACTATTATTATTATTACTAATATTATTATTATTATTATTATCATTATTATTATTATTAACATTATTATCATCATTATTATTGCGCCGGAAGCGGCCGTCCGAAGGGACTATTTCATTGGTATGTCGGAGGCGACACACGGGTTAGGTTGCATCCTTTGCTTAAGGAATGTGTGTGTTCATTGTATTATTTACTTAAGGGTTGTTCTAGGACCCCATGTATACGTTTATATTTTTCCGGCGAGGGCTGCGACGGGTAATGAGCTTGGTTGTGATTTCTTTTCTTCTAAATTGAGTAGTGATTGTTATTTGTAATCGCTTTACATACTCGATGACATATTCCGTACCGACCTCGGCTTCTTCGAGGGCTGCGTTTCATGCCACGCGGGTACACCCGGATGAAGAGAAGACTTGCTAGAAGTTGTCCCCGAGATTGGCGAGCTCCGCCTCGATTCGGAGTGTCACGAGTCAAAGTGTTCGTGTCATGGTTTTAGCATATGTTAGAGACTTTGCGAGACGAGTGTCTGTGGATAGTGCGTCGGGAAGTGCGAGATTTAGATTGTAAATGTTAAAAGAGTTTGTATTTCGCATAATGATTGTTGTTTGAAAAGTTTCATGTTTTCTTAAAAATTTTCGAAACGACAGTTTTAAGAATTAACGTTAAGGGTTCGCTCGACTCGAGGAGGGTCATCATGCCCATCACACCCTAGTCTGGGTGTGACAATAGCATTGTAGAATGTGAATTGTTGATACAAATCATGGTTTGGAAACGAGGAAACGATAGGTGTCTCGGGCCTGGGGGGCCGAATTGCAAATAGGAGCAATTTTTGGATTGTTGGAAATGTTATATGAATTGCTTAGAATGTCTTTAAATATGGTTGGTATGGGTTCGGGTTAATATCTGAATGTATAAGTATCGATGTTGGCTTGAAGGTAAGCCGTTGAATTGAAATTATGAACGTTTTTGAATGATGGAAAAGAGAGTTATTATTGTCGTATTGCCTTCCGGATTGGTTTTTGATGTTGCTAGGTTGGTTGTTGTTGTTGTTGTTGATTGATTTGGCCGAGTTAAATTTTCGGGTAGCTTTACTATAGGGAAATGTCGTCGAAATCGTAGACAAGCATTACTTCCAACTGTATTCTTAAGGCTTACAAATGACATTTGGTAATTGTGACCAATTGCGTATTTCGAGGAAACGGGAGTTGAATTTAGACAAGCCTAAGAAGCGGTATTGCTAGTATGTGGCTTGCTCTTTCCTTCTCTTGGCATGTCCTAGGTATGTTAGGCTAAGATACGAGCTTTGGGGACGACTCTACTTGTTATGTCCCGTGTTTTCGCATGTTTGGAAATCATGGAAATAATTAAGACTTGTATGTTATAAGGAGATAAATTGATTTTAGTCATTATGCTTATGTCGTTTATGAAATTATTGGTGTAAAGACATCGGGGAAGGCGAGGGCAAATTTGGAATTTTGGAAATTAGTTTCGGAAATTACAAACCCAGTGTTCAACGAATTGGGCCAAGAAATTGGAAGAAAATTGGGCCCAATTTTTAGGGGTGGCCACAAAGGCTTGGCTCCAAGCCCCATTTTAAGTGGTCATGTGATTATCACATGACCCTTAATCAAGAGATATATATCCATGGGCCTTTAGAAATTTTCAAGAAACACAAAAAAAAAAAAAAGAAAGCAAGCATCATCTATAGCCCCTTTCGGCCGAACCCCATAGGAAAGAAAAAAATTCTAGCCTTGTGTTGCTTCTAAAAATCTTGTTCTCCTCGTATTTGTAGTAAGTTCAAGACGCTCTCCAACTTGATATAATTGGTTTGCTTAAAAGACGACGTTTCGGCGAAGTTGAATTGAAGAAAAAGGTAAGAATTCCATTTGTGTTATGGAATAAGTTTGCATGGCATGATGATTAGAGATAGGTGAGAATTATGGAAGTATGGGTGTGTGCGTGGCATGTGGTGTGTGTGAAGGCCATGTTTGGCCGTGAGCTATAGTGGAAGTGGGTTGAAACGAGACCCAAGTTTGTTTGGCTTTGTTAGTTGTGTTGTTGGACCTTTGTGTCGCAAAA
>NC_081349.1:69328716-69342107 GCF_029784015.1 Lycium ferocissimum
AATGATTTGAAAAACTTAATTTTTTGTTTCAGAAAACATAAAACCTTTCATTAAAATTCTTAATTTTAGAACTCAAATGTAAAATCTCTAGTCATATATGAAGAATTATGAATCAGCGGATCCACAGGCGAATTTACTAGAAATTACGGTGTGAACTCATGGTCTGTCTGTCAACTTCTATATTACTTAAAATTGATCTAATATTCTGTTGGCATCCATACTCCAGAAAGATTGAATGGTGAACTTGGTCGAATGGTAAGTTATTTATCTATTTCTTCAAAGGGTATACTACTATATAGAAGCATGGGTTTTACCCACTTCGTCATCGATCACCTTAAAAAAAAAAAAAAAAAAAATATATATATATATATATATATATATGATAAGGTGGGCCCCATACTAAAAACACCAATCCATATAAAAAAAAGTGGACCCCATCATCTCCAAACTCATGTCAAAAAATAAAAAATAAAAAGATGGATACATATTAAAAAAATTAAATATGTAAAAAAATAAAAATAAAAAGTGGACCCCATATTAAAAAAAAAAAAACGTGCCCCATGTTAAAAATCATACCCCCATTAAGTCAATAATGGTGGATTCATTCTTCAAGTACGCGTATCAACCCATTAAAGTGAGTTGAAATGAAATTATTATGACAACAAAAAAACATGGACACCATATTATTGTTTTCTTCAAAAAGATTAAGTAGCCAAACCATACAATTTCCTTTCTTTCGTATACTAACCCGAGATCTAATATAGTATATTTACTCGTTGTATTTGGCTATTCCGCGATGTCATTTATTTTTTATGTTTACTAAAACAAATATACTTAAAATATTTATATTTTAAAATAAGATAGAATTTAATTACTTTTTCATTTTTATTCTTACTTTAATAAATGCGAAAAGAAATTAACGTCGTAAAAGAAAAAATAATATTAAATGGAGATCAAATAATGAATAAGGTAAATTAGTCAAATTATAAATCTAATTGACGTTTCTTAAAAAAAGCAGGTAAAAGACAACGTGACAAGTAAATGAGTTAAACCAAGAATATTTACCAAAAATTAAAAAAATAGTAGTTCTTCGTTTAAATAGAAAATCAAATTTCTACTTTGTTTCGTTTTAAACAAGTAAAATTAATTTAATAATTTGAATTAGAATTATCCAAATCAAAATTTGATAAAAAATAATAATTATTGTTTAGGTCCAATCTACATACATTAACAATAGAATATTTTACACCTTTTAAAATTAATCGAATTAAAATTCAAAGCATCAACTCGATGCTTAAATATTCTTTATGTTTTATCTCAAAGAGGAAAATATTTTAAAACAATTTCTTCTTTTTAAAAAGTATTAATAAATTTTTTGCAAACTTTGTATTCGTAGCAAACACTAATATAATAATATTTTTGGATCTTGAAAGACAAACTACAATGTTATATTAATCGTGTTTTGAACATAGTATATATATATATGTGTGCATAAAAACAGTATAAACTTATGTATGTTTATTAACAATATAAAATATATATATATATAATCACTACCCAAACACAACTACATACACATGTATGGTACTATAATCCAAAGTGTTAGCGTGCGTTAAGACGCTCTGCTCCATCTATCTTACTATATAGAAGCAGCATGGCTTACCTCCACCTTATTATTCCAGTCACCTTAAAAAAAAATTTTAAAAAAAATAGGAATTGGGCCCCATTCTAAAAACACCAAAGAATATTAAAAAACAAAAAAACAAAAAAAAAGTGGACCCCATCCAACTCATGTAAAAAAAAAGCGTGGACCCCATATTAAAAATCAAGTAATATAAAAAAAAAAAAAAAATGGACCCCATATTAAAAAAAAAAAAGCAATGTGAAAAAAAAAAAAACGCGCACCCTATATTAAAAAATCAAACAATATTAATGAATTTAAAGTATCCCCATTAAATCGGTAATGGTGGATTACGTATCTACATGCCATACGCGTATCAACCCATTAGTGAATTGGAGCAAATGAAATTATTTTGCGATTAAAAAACATGGACCCATATTATTTTCTTCAAAAAAAGTAGCCAAACCATACCATTTCCTTTTTTTTCTTATATTAATACAGAGATCTAATCTAGATATTTAACCGTTATATTTGCTATTCCGCCATGTCATTTATTTGTTATGTTTACTAAATAAATATACTTAAAATATTTATATTTTAAAATAGATATAATTTAATTACTTTTTCATTTTTATTCTTACTTTAATAAATGTGAAAAGAGATTAATGTCATAAAAGAAAAAAATAATATTAAATGGAGATCAAATAATGAATAAGATAAATTAGTCAAATTATAATTCTAATTGACGTTTCTTAAAATGGTAAAAGACATACTTATGCAAGTAAAATGAAATTTAAACCAAGTTAATATTTACCAAAAAATTAAAAAATAGTAGTTCTTCATTTAAATAGAAAATCAAATTTCTACTTTATTTCGTTTTTAATCATGTAAAATTAATTTAATAATTTAGATCTAGAATTATCCAAATCAAAATTTGGTAAAAAATAATAATTATTGTTTAGGTCCAATCTACATACATTAACAATAGAATATTTTTTACAACTTAAATTAATCGAATTAAAATTAGTACATCAACCGATCTTAAATATTCACATTGCTTTATCCTCAAAGAAGGAAAATAGTTTCCTTTAAACAAGTCTTCTTTAAAAAGTATTAATAAATTTTTGTCAACTTTATATTAAGTAGCAAAACACTAATATAATAAGTTTTGAATCACAAAACTACAATGTTATATTAATCGTGTTTTGAACAATATACTATATATATATATATATATATATATATATAAACAATAAGTAAATTTATGTATGTTTATTAAGAATATAAAATATATATATTATCACTATCCAAATATAACTACGTACATTGTATCATACATCATAAAGTGTTGAACACAGCGTAATACAGGCATACGCCGTCTAGTACACCTATATTATAGAGAAATCCTAAATTCTATGGATTGCCTGTGGCGACTTGGAGGCAAATCACAATAAGGCTATTGGCCTATGAGAATAACAACAGAGAAAGAAATAAACGTCAACGTCAGACCAAAAAAAGGAAGGGATTTAATTTGAAAAGTCAGCCAAACGCGTTTCTTTCGTTGTTCACGACTTTGTTCCTAACGCGGATAAGGTACCGGCCTATCACTGTTACGTTACTCATACGATATTCCAACGACCAAAACGTCAAATGTAAAATGTGTGTACTTTTAGCGTTCGGCTTGTCCGTTTCCGTTTCACCCTAGCTAAGAAGGCTAATACCCTTAGGGCTCGTTTGAGTTAAAATAACTTATCCCTGGACACTAATTATGATGCATTGATAAGTAATTAGAAGACGCTTATTCCACCTCAATTGGGATAAAAACACTCTAATCCCGGATAATGTCAATTGGGATTAGTTATCCCGAGTTTTTTTCCAACCAAACGTTGGATAAAGCAGTATTAATTTTTATCCCAGAACAATTTTTCTCTATCTATCATACCAAACGAGCCCTTACTTTTTGACTTGGCTTCTTTAACTTCACCAAACATCAATTACTTTCTCCAGTTCAATTTGTTTATCCGATTTGAATTGGCATAAGGTTTAAGAAAATGAAGAAATTTTAAAATTTTGTGGTCTTGAATTATATATATATATATATAATGTACCTTTAATCTTATGGTCTTAAACACGTCGTGTAAAAAGTTAAAATTGATGAGTTGTTAAAGAAGGAAAGATGCATTCCGTTTGAAAGATGCATTCCGTTTGAAACAGATTAAATAGGAAAGTAACACAAACAAATTAAAACGGATGTGTACTTTGTTAGTACTCCCTCCGTCCCAATAGGGTGTATTACTTTCCTTTTATGCCCCAAAAAAGTGTAAGTTTTTATATTTATTGTCAATTAAACATTCGATACAAAGCTTTAAAATCACAAGATTCAAATGACATTTTAGTACAATACATAAATCTTTAATTTAGGATTACAAGATTCAAAAATCTTTTTTTATGGAGGGAATACAAAATTTCTTTTTTTCCTTTTATGGGTTGGAGTAGAAAATTTCGTTTTTTCTTATTTTGGTTGGAGTAGAAAATTTCGCTTTTTTCTTATTTTGGTTGGAGTAGAAAATTTCGCTTTTTTCTTTTTATGGTTGGAGTAGAAAATTTCGTTTGTAAACCGTCTACTTTATTTCTTTTTGGTTTGATATTCAACTATCTATATCAATCTTTTATGATATCTAATATATGATATTTTTTTTCTTTTTATTTTATTTTTTAGAAAAGATTGACATTTTATGTGTTTGCAAAAAATCTAACGTGTAATATCTCATGTCATAACTTGTTGGGGGTCCCACTTCATTTAAAATTTAAATTTTAATTAGGACAGAAAGATGAAAGTAGGGCACAGGCGTTCCGTTCGGTTTCACAAATTCGGTTCGGTTTTTCGGTTTTGATTTGTAAAAAATAGGAATCGAAACCGAACCGAAATAACTTGATTGATTCGGTTTTTTCAGTTCGCTTTATTCGGTTTAGATATGAAAACTTTCCCACAGCCACAAGTAGGCGTTTGGACAATTTCAAGCAATTTTTAACAAACATAAGCTAAAATTAGAGCAATGTTTTCTAAGCTCGTAGGAAACGGAAACAATAATGAAAGATTAGTACATCCGAGCCGGGGAGCGAAAGTCGTCACGTATAGAGAGACCGAAAGAGACATACAATATATATATATATATATATATATATATATATATATATATATATATATATATATAATATACGTTTCAAGAAAAGTGGCTTGTTAGAATTCGCTTTTTCGGTTTAAGCGAATTAAATTTTGCATAAACCGAAAACCGAACCGAATTGTTGAAATCTTATAAATTTAAACCGAACCAAACCGAATAAATCGAAAAACTGAAACCGAAATTAACTTCGGTTTGGTTCGGTCGGTTTGAACTGAAATATGCCCAGCCCTAGATGAAAGGACACGTAAAATTCCATCATCTTTCAATCAATTCCTAATTATAATTGCAATTTTGTTATCACGATTCACGGTTGTGGTGGATTAATATGTATTTATTTATCCCTAGTGAAATTTCTCTAGTTTGAATGTTGAGTGTTAAATTGTCTTTGTTAAGGAGTGTTTTACCACTCAATAAGATTCCCGACATGAAGTTAAATTTACTCGAGCTCCAATGCGAATAATAAATACCGAGAGAAAAAGAAAAAGAGCAATTTTATTGCTAATAATTTTGCATATATTCCTTTAAGTGTCAAGGTCATCCTTCATTTCTTACATCTGTAAATGTCGTCGCATAAAGCGGTACCTAAGTAATAGTCTTATAATTTCATAAAAGAGCACCATGATACTGCTTGAACGTTGAACTACGATTTTTCTAGAGATGGAGACTTGACTTATCTAGAATGAAAACTATCTCGGAAATTGTAAAAACTATACATTTCGGCTCACTTAATTCTCTTTGACGTGTAGTTTTATGGTTGAATAGACACACAAATTATGGATTAATATGGAAAGGAGATTAATTTTTCTTACAGAAAAGAGTTCTTTTATATACTATAATCCATGAAGTAGGTACTAATTAAGTAAACAACTTACTAAAACATACTTACTACGTAAGTAATAATACTTAATAAACAAAAAAATGAAGAAAGTTCATAGATGTAGCAAGTCTTACAACATGAGGCATGCCTTACGTGTCCTGTCTTTATTCTCTTTAACAACTCCATTGTGTACTTCCTCCTCATCTTCCCCCAAACCGGAACTCCCCAACTCCAACTACTATATATACACACGGACACACACACACAAAATATCAAAAAATCTCCTACCTATTATCACAATATTACCTTACATCTTTTCCAAAGAAGAATATATCATATTTTCCTTGTTCTAATCTCTTCCTCTTTTCAACTATCATGAGTAGCTACCAGGCTCAAGGTGCGCCTTTTTTCTTCTTGATTTAATTTACAGTATTATTCTCTAGTACTGTTAGCTTGATAAAGATTATAATATGGTTTGAATTTCTTGAATATTTGCAGCAACATACGCACAGCAACAGCCACAGGGTGGTGCTCTTGTTGCTCCACCACCACCGGCTGGTTATCCAACTAGAGATGTACAAGGCGATTCATCTGCTCCAGTCACTACTCAATCCAGAGGTGATGGCTTCTGGAAGGGCTGGTTAGTATTCTCTAAAAAACCCTCTCTCTTTTTCCCATTATTGAAATCTATCTGGTTTATATTGCTAAAAAATAATTACCCCATAGTTGAATTAAAGAAAAATATTTCGTTTGAGCAGTTATAATTTGAAGAAAATAGCTGTCCAATTGGTCGATTTTCTATATTAAATTTTTATTGATCTTAGGTGTAAAGGTCATATGACCAAGTAGCGTTTGGACATGAACATGAAATTATTGATTTGGCTCGGGGGTGGTTTTTCCAATCCTTAAATAATTACTTTTTAGGTTGATTTGAAGTTGAAATTATGTTTGGTCATAACTCATAATTGTCCTAGCTTAACTTCTAAGATATTCAAATAAAGATTTGAAATCAATTGTACTTTTTCACATAATCATGAAAACTCACTATTTGTAAGAACCATCAAAACTTTCTTCAACTTAATTTTGTACAACTTTACCAAACGAGCAAATCTACCTAAATTAAAAATTACAAAAGATCAATAGCATCAACTAATTATTTTGGGATGTGTTTTATGGAATGGGGAAAGTGGGTTGGCAAAGTCGGAGTTGGGTATAGTTACTTTTGTGGTAAAGATAGGGTTTTTTAGCAAAATCTAAAATTACGGTTCAAGTATTAAATTTTAGAAAATTTGAAATCATAATTTGAAGTTAAAACTGAATAATAAACAAACATATATTTGAAATCGCATATCCAGACGGCACCGAAGAATATTAGACGATAAAAACAAACTTAAAAGATAAAATTTGTAAGGAAAGAAATTTTTAAGGAAAGACTACATCATCTTTTACATGTGCTTGATTTTTTTCGTATGAGAGTTACAAAAGCTTAAAAGAATTGCCCGTCTAAAGTCTTTTTTTTATTTTTTTTTATTGGCTAAAAAAGGTCTTTTTCTCGAGGAGGACAAAAAGGGGAGGATAAGATACGATTCTTTTTTTTTTTTTTTTTCTCTGAATAGGATATGATTTGAGTAATTTATTTGCTCTTTCATGTCAACAAACCTATCTTGTTTTAGGGCAGAGGAAAAGTAGAATTATTGAATTTTTTTTATTATGAGTCTTACATTGTTTGAGACGTTTCTTGTCTTATAAGTTAATGGATTCAAATCTTATGTTTTTGGGTCTACAAAGTTTTATCTACTAAGTTTGTGCTTATATGATAAAAAAGAAGCCTCGCATAACTAATCTCAAGTTATGTGACGCACAAATAAAAAAATTGAATTATTGGTACTCTATTTCTTCAAGTTTCAACTGCTCCCCCACCCCCAACCCCCACCCCCTCCCAACCCCCACAAAACCAAAACCCCCAACCAAAAAATGGAAGCTTATTGCATAGTAAAAAAAAAATGAAGTTGGACAACTTGGAAGAAATTCGCAATTGTACCCTTGGAGTTATACAATCAAAAATATCAAAGTTGATACCATTGTGTGATCGAAAGGCCACAATCCTTCACTATCAATCAACTTTTAGTTTCCATTAGATCCCTTCTTTTTCCGTTTATTGTGATGAATCCTTTTCAAGAATTTGTACAAAGCTTGGATGAAGAAAAGAAGTTTAATAAGGGTATTAAGAAAAGAAAAGTCCCAAGGATCTAAAACCGGAAATTTAAATGTTATACGCAACAAACTACTTCCTTCTTCTTCTTTTTTTCTCCAAAGCAATTATTTAGAAATTGAAGATAAATTCTTTTGTGTTAACGTTTTCATTTTGTGCATTGCTGCAGTTGTGCTGCCTTATGTTGCTGCTGTGTCTTGGATGCTTGTTTCTAACAAGTGACGCCAGTTTCCCTCAGTGTGGATTTACTTTTATTCCTTGTAATGTTATGTTTTATTAAACAACCTTATTGCCTTGTTCAGATTTTCTTGATGTAAAGTTTATTTGGGATTTCATTTTTACATCCCTTTGATGATATTCGTTAAACATATGTTTTGAGATATTGTTATTAATTAATTAATTAATGTTTTTGGTTGTTTGGTGATCAACTTCTTGCCAATTATTTTAATTGTCACGCGTCATTGTTCTTATCTAATTTAATTTGACAGATCACATATTGCCACCACTTGATAGCGATTGGTTAGGCCAAGTTGGCCAATTGGTCAAATGAAAATGCGTCACGCATTTTCTATGCTTAAATTAATCAACTTATACTGATGGTGATTATTTTTAGGGGTCGTTTGGTTAGGCATATTTAGGGTAGTTTGATTGGAAGGATTAAAAAAATAATACAAGTATTTTACATGAGACAATATCATGTTTGATTATAGGCATTTGAATAATCTATACATATAATAAAGTTCTTACAACAAGAAAGATGATGCCAAGTACCCTCCAAGCGCTGTGATTACAATTTATCTTTTTTTCTCAATTTTTTGAATTTTTTCCCTTTCTTTTGTTCTAAAAAAGTCTGCAAAATATATTAAAGATATCTTATTTATCTCTCTCCTCAGATTAATACAATTAATTACTTTCCTAAAATTTCTCTTCCTTCCTTCTTTTTCTGCCGTTCCTTTCTTTCAAATCGTCAGAAAATTAAACATCCCTTATTTATGTGATATTCTAAAAGTCCAACAATCAAGTCATTAATCCCCTATAATTAGCATTTACTTCCTCCATTACCCTGGTTAAACATGATAAAAACTGTTACTGAATTTCACAAAAGACACCCGTTTGATTGCAACTCATTAATTATAGAGATACTGTAACGTTCCAAAAAAATTCATAAAATTCCTCTATTTTACTTTTGCCGAATCTTTAACAAATGGAAAACATGCCACTTCGTGATGATAATGAGGAGGACATGAAAGAACAAACTACACTCGATGATCACCATGAGGAGAAGGAGTTCATTGAAGATTGATTATGTTTGGCAATTTTTACTGAAGATTGAAAAACTGTTTAGTGTTGCATGAGGTTAAGGTTTGATCGTTGTAAAGATATTCCTCTCCATGAATATCTTTCGCACAAGGTAAAAAATAAATGAATTATATCTCTTCCTTTAACCCCTCTTTTCCTTACTTTATTTTCACTCTCATTTTTCTCCAAGCTCTTATCATAATAGTAGTACTTAGATCTATTTAGAGCACTGCACATTATTCTCTTTTTAATCTTCGTTTTAATTTAATTGATTTTCACTTTTCCCAAGTTCTTCACATAATAGTACTTGAAATTTATTTAGAGTAATGAGTATTGCAACATTATTCTCTCTTTATACATTTTGTTTCTTTTTATTTACTTTAAGCACTAGATTTTCATTTATACACCTTATGAAAACAACAATATGATTAATATTAATATGATTGCAGGTTATACATAAATTTATCTCTATATTTATTGGTTCCTTATATCGAGGACTTGAAAGATAAGCAAGTAATTTGCTTAAGCTGCTTCAGGTTGGTTTTCAATCTTTTCCAAACAGATTTATTATTTGATTTTTCATTGCGTTTGACTTTCGTTTTTAATTTTTTTTTTTTGATAGGGTTTATGAATTGACATTTCCTTTATAATCCATTCTTCATGACTAAATGAAACTTTTTTGTGATTTACGGCTACTTACTTTCTTAGCGTAGATCGCATGAAAATATAACGTTACCAACAACACTACATAGATGAAGAGAGAAGAATTATCAACTAAGTAAGATTGAAGGTGCAAGGCATTTATGTTCTCCACACATCATGTTTCCGCAAATTTTATGATCATCTATCTATATAATTGTTGACATTGGAGAGATGATATTGCACTCTCTAACATCAGTTTTTTTTTTTTTTTTAAAAATATTTTACCTTAATTTTCTGCTTTTGCCACTTTTTAAAAGATTTTTGTAACATTTTTAAAAGTTAAAAGTCATCTCATCAATTCTCTACCTAATTGCACCTGTTCACACTATAAAAATCCTAAAAATCAATATTAAAAAGGCTAACTTTACTTTGTAAATATCCAAAATCCTCTCCTAATAATCATCACAGGTAAACCAGAAAAGACCCATGGCTTTATAACTTCATTTCTGTGGGACCCTCTCTAAACTGGTTTTCAAGCTGATGCAGTTGATGAGCTGAACATTTTATTGATATTTACTCTTTTATTAAGCGCAGAATTGAGAGGGAGATTGCAGAATAGGAATGGAAAGGAAAAAGACGAAAAAGAGGAAACAAATGAGAAAGGAAAGAAAAATAGGAGAAGAAATATGTACTTGGGTTTATTTTCTAAAAGTGATAACTTTTTTTAATTTGAGGAAATATGTTGTTCATCTTGTTCTAATTTTTAGAAGATATCAATTAAGAATCATTTGTCTTTAGATTGTTTATCCCAGCAAAAAATGAAGGAAAACAAAAGAGGGTCCGAAATTTCTTATATTTACATAACTCGCTTTTTATTCCATGTATTTGGTGTTTAAATTAAATAAATAAATTTTATTTTACATTGCGTGCTAATACTTCCTGAAGGTGTTCCATTTTGTTATTGATCGTAAAAGCACTAATTCATGCTCGGTGATGCAATTCTTTATTCTTTTCGATAGAACACTGTGTGACATTTATCTTCTATGCCCTAACTAAATAATTGAGAAAATTAATTAATTAAACAATTAACCATATAAATGTTCTTTATTCTTTCTGTTTCTATAATAAAAAACTTTAAAATAACACTTTTCTATTTTTGCAGGGTGTGACATTTACCTTTTCTATTTTTGCAGCGTGACATTCGTGACAATCTAAAATAGGAGAAATTACAAAAATATGAAATTGTAACTTTTAAAGAAAAAGAGAAAAAATACATATACACTCAAACGAAAGAGTATTATGCATGCAAATATATCTATACACGTATTCTTATAGGGAGAAAATCAAAGAATAAGTGCGCGAGAAATATTAAAGTAGTCAAATATTTAAACGATAAAGATAAGAGTTAGAAAGATTTCGTAAAATTAGACATTAAAGGAAACAATGATTCTGTAAATTTGTGTGAAAAAAATACAATTTTCATAGTAAACATTGTCAAATAAGGTGATATTTTTCTTCCAAAAACATTTGAATAACTATTTGCATCGAATGTTCTAAAATCGCGCGAAGCGCGGGCAAATTCACTAGTTAACTATATTTTTGGTTATATAGAAAGATTATTTTTTTGTACCTTTTTTTTTTTTTATGTTGTTGGTTGGAGGTTCTAAGTAACTCTTACATAACAGTTAATCCTATTAATCACCACATAACAATTATCCCGGCCTTATTAATCGCTAGGAATGTCAATGTCTCATTGAAGATCGACTGAACCGGTTATTAGTTTTTTCTTTTTACGATATAAAATTTTATATTCTGATATATATGTATATAACCATACCGAATATTAGTCTAGATTTTATTTTTTCTAAAAGAAATGAAAAAATATAAAACCAAAATATACCTTCTCTACTAATGTTTATTTGATCTGATATTATAGAACAACCTCACACTCACCTATTCTATGTTTATTTTGGAAAGCACCACCAGCCAGGGATGTTAGTGTTACGAACCTAAATTTAAAAGAGGTCTCTAAAATTATTCCGATTAAAAAATTAGACATGTCACTAAAGCTTTTTTCTGATTCCACAAGATAGAAACAAAACATTGAATACAAGCAGAATATATGTCAGTACGAGTTTTGATCGCGAGGTGACAATTTTTTATTACCTTAAATTCCCTCAACAATCAATTATTTGGGGAAACAATGTGGGAATCCTAAATCTTACATAAGATCGTTCATATAATTGCTCGTTAAAAAATGCAAGTCAACCTTTACTTTGTAACTTAACGGGGTAAATTTCACAGATGGTCGATCATATAAGCACACTTCTTTTCACACAATACTTAACTATCTTTTCCAACACCAAAAGTCACTTTACCTTTTTTGGTTGTTACTAAACCATTTCTCCTAAGTGAATAATTCATTTTTTACTCTTTTAATATATATATATTAACAAATTAAAAATTAATTAAAAAGGTTCAACCCAACCCGACCCGAAACTCAAAAGTCATATTAAAAAGTGCACTAAATAAAATAATAGATTTTGAAACTATAATTAAATAGGCAAAGGATAGAACTAAAACTCGTTCATAAAAGCTTATATCGATCAATCGAGTGGAGGGGACCAATGGCTACAATTATCCAAATAAGAAAGCAAAGATTTAGGATGAATTGATATAGCTATTTTATGATTCAATTTGGAAGAACTGATCAGAAAGGAAATGGGTTTAGCTGGAAATTTGAGAATTTAGTAGTTATAGTTTCAATTGTGATTCTGGTTTTTTTAATGCTTTGAAGAGTAAAGTTTTAGCTTTGCATTTTGTTATATGTTGATTAACTAAGTCAAGATTTTTTGAAGCAATTGTCTGATAACTTAATAACTTATTCTTAGTTTCAATCATTCACGATATGTGGATTAATATAATATCTTAGTGTATGAGATGAGCTATAAAGTAAAAAGAAAAAGTAAAATTTTCCCATCTCTCAAAACTCGACAAACAAAGAGTTACCTTGAATCTTGTCTTTGGTGCACTAGTCAAAGCACATGTAAGTTGGCCCCCACACCATAGTTATAAAAAAATAATCTTTTTATGGACATATAAAACCCTGACATAAATAAGGGACATGAATCACCTTGAAAGTTGAAAGACTCATAACAGAGGTTTTCAACAGTCCGTTACTTGATCTTTATTAAGTTATTGCCAGGTCTTGATTGTTGGCCTTTATTATATGATCAGTAAACTTATCCGCGCTTTGTGCGGTCATAAAGAACTTCATTAGATTTTCAATTAATTGTTTTACAATATTTAATAAATAAGAAATATTTTTCTTCTTAATCAAACAAGTTGTCATATTGTCCTAGCAATGGAATTCAACTTAATAAAGGCGAAAATTCTTCATTTTTAGATAGTATTTATATGTGTCAGGAAACTGTCATTTTACAATGTATAAAAAAAAAGAGAAAAATAAATGCAAAGAAAAAAGTAAATAAAAGGAAATATGAATAGTGACATATTTATTAGCCTTGAACACCATATTGGTTCATGTTTCAAACACTTCATACATAAAAACGATTACTCTACTGAATATAAACATGCTAATATATAGAATATGTA
>NC_081349.1:69342207-69354002 GCF_029784015.1 Lycium ferocissimum
AATGAAGAAGTTAACATAGAAGAGGCTTATGATCAAAGAGGTAAGAAGTAAAAGGTAGAGAATGAGAAGTGAAAATGTAAAGTGAAAAAATGAGCAGCTTAAGGCCTTATATAGATGGTCCACTGTAGCGGTTACAGAGAACGACCAATCGAGAGGCGACACGTGTCCCAAATTAATGGGACGTGATTTGAACGCGACATGGGTTAAGGCGGTTCGCGAGGCCAGGCCCTCGGAGCGAGACACGTGGCGAAGTCGGAAGGAGGACGTGACATAACGGTTCCGCCAAATTTAAAGATAAGAACGAGCTTGTGGAACTACCGGTTTTGGGACTTATCCAAAATTAAGAAAAGATCAATTAATTTAACCCCCTTAATTCATGGTCAACTCAAGATTAATGTCACGACCCAACCCCGTAGGCCGTGACTAGTTCCCGTGAGGCACCCATGCGCTCTCGTGCCCCGGATTCGGCCGCTGGCAGGCTCGGCCACATTTATAAAAATCAAACGTGGCTCCAAGGCGGCGCATATAAAGCAGTATACTACACATAAGCCGGCAAGGCTATCATAATATACATAACATATCAAAGCATACATACGCGCATTGCGGCCGATAAAAACACTTGCGGAGATAATGGGCCGCCAAACACAACTTGCTCGGCGCATCAAACAAGCGTACATAACTTCGGCCCACATGTCTACGGACCTCTAATAATACGGAGACAACGGAATCGGATGACGGGACGGGGCCCCGCCGTGCCACTGAATAAACATAATCATATACATCGGGAAGTATATACCCAAAATATTGGCTCCGAACAAGGGAGCTCTACCGAACGACTGAAGTAAATCCTACGCCGGTGGATCACCAAAATACATACCTGCGGGCATGAAACGCGGTCCCGAAGAAGAGGGGGTCAGTACGGAATGTGTACTGAGTATGCAAAGCAGACAAAAAAATACAGTAATCAAATCTGAGTCATAATCGAAACGGAAGTACAGAAAGTAGGTACATATCCAAAAATACCAAAATGTTTATTTATTATATTATTTTTGTTTCTCGAAAAAACAAATTGTGCATAGGACTCAGTGTCACACCACATACCGCGGTCAAAATCTGCTGACAATATCACATCACATAACATACCGCGGCCAAATACCAGGCGGCAATATCCTGAGAACATCCGCGGCCAAATACCCGGCGGCGGTATCCGAGAACATCGCGGCCAAATACCCACGACAATATCACATAACATATCGCGGCGAAATACCCAGCGGTAATATCACATACCGGCATACAAATCATTATTACAAACCCAATAGAATAACCAAAGCGAATTATTATTTCCAAACCAAGACAATAACCAAATCAAATTTCCTCCGAATATCACTCGGGAACATATCAGACCGAACTTCAGAATCCATAGTCACGTATCGGAATCATAGGTATACGAACCATTATTTCAGACTCAACAGACAACTATATAATCATATTCGGGGGTCGAGAAGGTAGTCATATTAAGTTCTTTTCAAAGAGCCATCAAGATCATACGAGAAGAAGATCGCGGGACCCACGGACGAGCGTCAGCCCGGTCCCGGAGCCCGCCTACGAAAGTCGTAGTCGTCCCGTGTTATCGGACCGTTATTCTGAGCTCGAAAGATACGTAACACGATCGTACTTGAAATCGGAATAATAGTAGTCATATCATATCCTTTCAAAAAATCGTCAAAGTACATAAGGAAAGTCGCGGGGCCCACGGAGGGGGTGTCGACTCAAGTCAGGCCCGCCCGCCCGAAAATCATAGTCCTTATACGTCGTAGAATCATATACGAGCATATCAAAGCCATCCGGTTTGTACGTGAAAGTTACGGGCGTTCGTAGTTTTCGAATCGTTTAGGAACGAAACTCTTTTAAGAAAAGAAAACCCAACTTTTATGCAACTTTTGAAAGTCAAACATACAAAGACATATAAACCATAACTTGTCCACATAAGGATGCCAACATCAAAAGCAAATACGACACATCGACGTACTCGGATTTTTGAGAATAGAATTACCCCGGAACTCTGCGTATCATAACTTAGCCATATCTAAGACATGCCAAAAGAAGGAAGGTAAACTTTACATACCTCAACGCTATCAAAGTTACTTCACTCAAGCTAAAGCCAACCTACGCCTCGGGCTCTCCAAGGTCTACAAACAAGTCATAATATACCAAACATTAGCTAAAGCCTTTTTGGGCATTTAATTCCAATTTAGCCCTATAATTCTACGAAATTTGAGCGGCATTTCCCTAATAAATAGACCAACCCGAGAATTTAAATCGGCCAAATCAACAACAACAACATCAGCAACCAACCTAGCAACATCAATAACCAATCCGAAAGGCAATATAGCATTAATAACTCTCTTTTATGTCATTCGACGACATTAAAAGCTACTTTCAATTGACGGCTTACATTCAAGCCAACATTAACGCTTATACATTCAAATACTAACCCGAACCCATACCAACAATATTCAAAGACATTATAAGCAATTCATACAATATTTCCAACAATCCAACAAATGCTCCGATTTACCGAAAGCAGTCCCAATCCGAGAACAACATCCATAACACATTTCTGACACTTAGAATCATGATTTGTACCAACAATTCACATTACAGCAATATCATTCTCATAAACATAAATTCACATTAAATGCACATAATTCTCCAATTCGGCCCACGAGACATCCCAATATCAATCTTGAGTCATTAAACTCTTATCGTCAACATAAAATTCACGACGACTACAATCAAAATTCCAAATAGAGTTTATTCATTCTTTGCTACACTTCCAAGCCATACTCGGCCAACACTACATATGCCAACTTCATGATTTTCATTCATCTCATCACATCCAACACTCAAAACATGATAACTAGGCTTTAATTCATTGCTTCGACACAACACGAACACACGCACTTACACGGCCATATACTACATGCAACCTCAACTCCAACATGTCATATTTCATGAATTTCCTCCATTTTAACATACTACAACATGCATACAACCTTTATAACACATAAAACACAATTAAATCTCACCTTTTTCTTCAACTCCACCACTAGGCTAGGGTTAGCGATCTACAAAACGGATGGTTGGATGACCCGAACAACAACTTCCACGCTACTTAGGGACCTCAAAATAGTGGATTTGCATCAACAAAATATTTTTTGGAGTGGCTAGAATTGAAGTTGGTTTTTTTTTCTCTTTCTCCTTGGCAGAGCTCCCTTAATGGGGTTCTTCAACTTCTATTTTTTTCTAAGTGTAAAGTGATAAGAAGATGACTTATTAGTCATCTTTTGCATACTAATATAAGTCATACAAGTGTCCATGGCCCACACACATGTGTTGGACCAATTAAAATTGTCCACAAAGTGTGTGGGACCAATTCAAGCCACATGGCCAACATGGCCAATTTTCATGAATTACTAACTTCCAAATATTCCACTTTTGGTCCCAAATTTTCCTAAATATTCCATGCCAACAAATTCATGAACAACTTGTGTCTCAAAACGAAATCGAAGGTCAAAAGTCTTGACATTGTATCCCGGAATGGTTTTGTCTCCAACCTATCATAATGTACAAAAAATGCGGGATATAACAATTAATTAACCAAATAATCATGCCTAATTAAGCGAGAGGGACTTTAATTGCGAACGTAGCAAATTGATCTTGACTGTGCAATAGGCTATTTCAATTGTGGCCATATTCGGCTTGATTAAACAAATAAAAACTAATTGCATTTATGACCTAATTGAACTTCAACCATGAATTTGGTTGTTTCAATCATGGCCAAAATTAAACTTAATTAAACAATTAAGGGCTAGTTTTTGCAATAATGGCCTTAATTGGCTTAAAACATAGAATTGATTTTCAATTAAGGCCAAAATTGATAATATTTGATCATTTAAATAGCCACTACTAGCCTCATAACGAGCAATTTATGGAATTAACCATAATTAAATGTCACGACCCGACTAGAGGGCTATGACGGGTACTCGGAGCTAACTACCGAGCACCACGCATTACGCTAATCATCATACCCATCCTGGACACATATAATCTCCAAGGCAATACATAAATATACATAATCCCTCACGGCTGCAGAAATAATATACAAAAATATACACTGACGTATTCGTAGGACAAGCTACGCACGCATACGTATCTACGATCCTCTACTAGGTGCTAAGACATAAGGATGGGACGGGACCCCGTCGTGCCCAAATATGTACACACAAAGAATGTATCAACAAATAGCACATCGGAATAGTGGAGTGCTTACGGCAGATCTACCGAATAGCTCCTAAGAATGCGGGCCGCCTCACAATGGCTTTGTTGGCATGAACACGGCATCCGTAGAAAGAAAAGGACGTCAGTACGAACAATGTACTGAGTATGTAAGGCATACACAATAACATGATAAAGAGATGCAAGAATATAAGATAAAGGGGTAACCTGTAACTGATTGCCTCTTAAGGCGGAGTCATGCATGCTAACTCATTTAATAAACAACATCATATCATGTAAACATATGTATGTAATGGCCTGACCATATAGGTGTGATGTGATCATCATTAGCCCGCATCCGGGCCTCCTGCGTCCGGGGTAAACATCTCATGTCATCCACTAGTGGTGTCTGCCCATGCTATCTAGACATGGTGTATATCCGCGCCCCCCAGCGGTGCTGCACTGGCCGTAGGCACGGTGTAATCTCATCATTATATACTTATCATAAAGCATGCATAAAACTCAAGTAGAAACTACGACTCTATCCGGGTGACGTAAGGTCGAGAACCCCCGATTTCATTATCGAGTAGTCATGATTATCATGTCCCACCTTAAAGGAACTAGCGTCATAAGGTGAGTCTAACAATAATGAATAACATCAAGGAATCATAAGACTATCATATCATAAGCTTTAGAGTCTCTAGACGTAAATGCGTCATCGTCATTATCATATTCATGACACGTCTCTTATCTTTATCTCATGAGAAGCTCTTAACAATCATAGACTCATCGTTTCCGGAATGTAAGAGAGTCATGGAAATACAAAGGAAATCATGCCTTAGAAGAGAAAGGACTATCCTTACATACCTCTTTGTCTCTTTAACTCTATCGACTAAATGGTTCCTTTCGAAGCCGACGATTCTACATTCAAGAGAATTCGTGCTAAGATTAGATAATCGATAATATACTTAAGCTTATGCTAAAGCGACTAAAAGCTAATAAAAATTGGGGCAGCATTTCCTTTGTTTCTACAACTTTCTCCATATAATATAACAACTCCCAAACAGCAACAACAACATCCACAATATCATGATCAATAGGCTTGTTAAGCTAGCTATTATTCAATTCCCACAATTCCCTCTTCAAGTCACCCCTAATCATGGTCACCACCCAACCTTGTATTCATTCATATATAATGCTTCTTCCACATTTTTACTATCATTAATAATAAGATTATACCCATAGCATGTCAAGAACTATGATTCAAATCAAATTACCATTCAAGAATTTCACTATTCTCATATTTGTACTCCATTTTCTTCTTTCTTCCATAATCCAAGCCTTTCAACCATTCAATACTCTTAATAGCATGAAATGAACACAAAAATCACCTTTGATTGTGTAGGAATGGGTTTTGGATGGAAATGCTTCAATTGGAGAAAACCCTAACTTCAACTCCAAAGAGATTTCTAGCTTCCCTCAACCCTAGTTAGCATTCTTACACTTGATTCTACTAGTTTTTGGTATTTGATCTTTGATTTCCCTTGAATTTATGTAAATGAAGTGTGTGGAATATTCTAGAGGTTTTGAGAGGAGTGGAGGAAATGAGAAATGAGAAATAAAACCTTGGGGTCATCTTTTTATAAAAATTAAAAGCTGCATGACGGGAATTATACGGACCCTTATACGGTCCGTATAACTCCATCAGTGATGGCCCTTCACTGTAATAGTTATATGGACCATTATACGGACCGTATAATATTATATTATACGGACCGAATAAATGGTCGTATAATCCACCTTCTCTCCGAACTTATTCTCGTCGTTTCTTTGATCTCCAATGCTTATGAAACCTTCTTAGCACTTGTTTAACACTTCATTAACAATCTAAGGAGCGTTATAACTCTTTCTCAAGACATTATTACATCAACATTAGCTCGGTACTTTGCAAAATCCTTCCAAACACGACTTATACCCTGCCTCCCTCAACGAACTTTCTTCTCTTGCCCCAAAAGTCTTTGGAATCTTAATTAGAGTCGCCGAGTAACCTTTCTTACTTGTAGGGACATCGTATTCATCTCACCCTGCGTTAGTCTATCTACCACATGACGACTTGAAATTTTTCGAGGTGTAACATTAAATACCCAATTAATTATGACGAATACCGAATTAAGAATTGAGGGGTAAATGATTAATTCATTTAATTAATTAGATTCCTTGAATTAAACAGGGTAAAATATTTGCCAATTGATTTATGATAATTCAAAAAATAAATAAATAATTATTTTAAACTATTTCCTTGATTAAATTTAGAAAATATATCATAATTGTTGCAAATTAATTTTCAAATGATTTATAACATTATCGAATTTATTTACCAAAAAAGGATGGTAAAATATTATCTAAATAATTTTATAAAATCATTTTGACTTCTAAAAATACATAGTTCACCCCATTTAATATTCAAGGACCCTGGGTAATAAAAATAAATTATGGGAGGTCAAAAATTAGGTGTCAACAGATGTTATATTGTCGGAAACGGCAAAGGTTGCGGGCCCGATGCTTGGTGTTGACTTGGAATGGCTGAGAATGGCAAGGGCATTTATTGCTATGTCATTTCTCAACCAAAACCACCACGTTCCAACCCAAACGAGGTATTATCGTCCCCTTTTTTGTGCTTTTTCTGTAGACTGAAATTCCTTAATTGCTTTTGTTGTGTTGTGATTTTGAATCCACAATTTCTATTGGTTCATGAAGGAACCAACAGATTGATTCAAATTGGGTCCAAATCGGACCCTTTATTTGTTTGTCAGCTTGAACCTCAACAATTAGATGTGGTTTGAGAGAAGCAATTATCAGAAATGCTAGACACCACATCGATTTGTTACTAGGGTTTTGAGAATTTGGGGTTCTATATGAAAAACCCCATCCTTCACATTTTGGGAGAACTTTTTGAGCATACTGAAATATCAATATACTCAGAAAAGAAAAAAGTAATCAAATTAACTAGGGTTTCTACTTTTGAGACCTTTACGTATTTGAATCTTGTCAAATTTTAAAAGTTATTTTATTCTTTTTGGGTGTGGCTGAGCAATTTGAGTGGAGAAGGAGTCTTCAAGTCCATTCTTGACGAAGGCTGCGCATTTGAAAGGTAATTCTTTATCCTTTCTTTTAATTTTTGCATTTTTTTTCTCCCCTTTATGTGCTTATGTGTTTAATTTGTGTAGGTTAGTTTAGTTAGTTTATGCCTTATGGGTTTTATGTGCTTTATTTATATAGTTTAGTTTTAATTGGTGCTAATTAATGTTAGTTTAGTCTAGATTAGTTGGTTTAATTAGTTTATGCCTTGTGTGCTTTATGATATTAGTTAGTTTACACTTGTCTTAACATTATATAGTGTAATTTAGCATTCATGTGGTTATCTGCTCGGTTCATAGTTTGTTTTAGTTGTTTGAATTTGGTTTTAATATGTAGTTTTGTTCGGTGGAGCTCGATTAGTCAAGTTTATGTTGTCTATGTTGATGTTGTCATAGGTTGGTTTAGATTAGGTTCAAAGTGTTAATGAAATGGATAAGTTCATACTTAGTCTAATCATGTGTGTAGTTCATTAGTCTATCCAGGTTTAAAAAAATGTCATAGTATCCTATCTTTATATCATGTTAAACTGGTTTAGCTAAGTCACATGTTTGATTGATAAATGATTTCTCGTTTATACAGTCTAAAGGGTTAATATGAGTGGTTGAGTGTCAATATAGGCTAAATATGGACTGCTGGTATTTAATCAGATGGTTGGGTGCAAGCATTCTCCAGATTTCACTTCATATGGTTCTGATTCATGTTTTAGTTTAGATAATCAATGAAATAAAGGACTAGAACAAATATGGCTTAAAGGTCTAAAATCAAGAATCACTTAGGTTAATTAGTTAAGCAAAGAATAGGATTCAGAAATGTCAAGTTGGGATTTTCTTAAAGATAATTGTTCAAGAGCTTTGGATGTCCAAATTAAGGAAAAATAACCTATTTGTTGAACTGCTACTTTGTCACTCCTCCCATTTCCTTTTTTTTATTTTTATTTTATTTATTTATTTATTTATTTTTTACAGATCTCTTAGAACTGTACCATCCTTACCCCTATTCCCTCATTCTTTATTGGTTGTTAGGATTATGAGGACTAGTAAGGCCTAGGGTGATTCATGGATACCCTGTCTAACGTTCTTGCACCTATAAGTATAACCTTTAGGTCATCACAAATCTGAAAGCATGTTCCTAAACTCCGTCGCCTATGTTTATTTCTTGTTAGCCTGTATTTTGTCTACATGGTTTAAATGCGCTTAGTCTTCAATAGTTCGTGCTACTCAATTTGGATAAGAAATGAACTTGTTGTGCAAATGATCATCTGAAAGCTTAGGAAGTTTATGAGTCTTGATGCTTTTTCCCAAACACCACACATCTTGGCCTTGTTTTGCCTTTTCGAACTCTTCTTACTTCCGTCGAGAAAATAAAGTGAACCTGTTGTTGACTAGCATGCCTCTTTACCCCTATTTTCTTTTACTTTGAGATCAAGTCTTATGCAGTTTTAAATTTGAATTCTCTACCATGCACAATCCACATCCCCTTCCCCTTTTGATTGAACTTGTGCATGAACTGTGTTGGCAATTTAATATTGTTAAGTTTGGTAAGATGTCTTGAAGTAGAATCATGCGAAAATCCTTCCCACTCCCCATGCTTGTTCTTGTCGACAGTTCATATACACCGAGCATATACAAGGTATGCAAGACTTGTATACATCATGGTGTATACAAGGTGTATATTTTGTATATCATGCAATATAAATTCCTAAAGGCTGCTCTTGTATGTTTTAAATGGGGTTTGGGCTGAGTCCATTCTTTAAGGTTATATTTCTGTGGATTGCCAAGAATCTGGGCTTGTTTTCATCTACTGCTTAGGCTTGTTTGCATTTACTCACTTTGGGTTTTAAGACGCTGAGTATATATCACTCAAATCTGCTCAGAATTATGCGTAATATACATATATGACTTGAATGTTTCATTTAGTTGAAGTTTTTTGTTAGTTTGGTATATATGTTTAGATACCTCCTAACCGCATTTCCCCTTTTCCCTTCTTTTGTGTGCATGGAACACTTCTTCTGGGCCGACTCTTATTCTTTAAACTTGTTGGGCCCGAGGCCCAACTTCCTTTGATCGAGTTTGAAATCTGAGAAAGGGAAGCTAATATATTGAAGGCCCACCTATGAGTGAAAATAGGCTACTGGTGGGCTTAGGTAGGTCCACCAGCCTAAACCCTTCTCTATTACTTATTTGTAAGCGTATTAGTAATGATGTTGTATAATATTGAAACCCCTTGTGAATTTTAGAACTTAGGAAAACGCTAATATTATTAGGAAGTCACCCAAATAACTTTCAAATTCGCTTAATTCTATATATGCATGAAACTGGTTTTTAACTTTGCGTAAGTTTTCTTCAATTTTAATAACAGTTTGATGATACGGATTAAGACAATGGGAATTGAATGAAACTAATTTGTAAATTTTGGCCTCTCGCCCTTTTTTTTCCGTGAAATTTGGAAACGAAACGGACCGCGATAAAAAATCAGTTTTTGGGGCTTAAGCCCGTTGATGGACTGTTTTAAACCAAACATATAACTTTTTGCCCCCTTAGGGCCTTAGTGTTAAATTGGGCTGGAATTGGACCTAAAAAATGACTTGGATATAAGGCTCACTTGTGGAAAATTGAAATCAGTAAACTTGGAGCATGACTTAGAATCAAAATTCAGATTTTTTACTAAGTAAAAATGGATCTCTTTACAACTTGTTTGGACTTAGGATAATTTTCAGAAAATAAAAAAGGGCATTTTGGGCCAAAGACCCAAACTTAAAGAGATAAAACAAGAAGAATTATGCTTGGACCAGTTTTGAGAATAAGATGGCTTCGGAAAGTGGAATATATTTGATTATGAGCTTCAATGGATTAATAAATGGACTTAACAAAACCTTTTATATACTTATATTATAAAAAGGAGACTACTCCATGTACTTTCTTACATAATAAAAACCTATAAGAACTAAACTCATATCATTAGGACCAAAACAGTAGTGACTCTACGTGGGAGAAATCCCGAGTGTATCTTGATCCAAAAATGAAGTGAGTTGAACACTTATACAGATTTTTTGAAACTAAAAACCCCCTTTCCTAAGGGGATATTTTGCCGAAATTTTGAATTTATGATAAGTATGGCATTTGCGATAAAGTAAACATTTTAAGCAAATAATCACTTTAATCACACATTGAAGCCCGTAGGTCAACCGTATTCTACGAATCCTTAATACTAGGGTGCTTAAAACCTTCCTTGGGGGATCACCAGAACATTTATCTCGAACTCTGGTCTTAAAAAGGATATTTCTCTTGTTTGAATAAACCCTTTTTACCTGATTTTTCAAATTTCCCTTTAATAAATTAGGTGGCGACTCTAAAAATATGAAATCCAATTAGAGCACCAACACCCTCTTAGTAGCTTTATGCGCCCGCATAAAAGTGAACTGTAACACATGGTACGGCTCCTTTCATTCTTTGTGTATCTTCCGGTATCGACTGAGCTTATAACATCCTTACGCTTTACTCTATTACCTCAAATTTGCCGAAGTCAGCACCACCAACTCCTCTTTTCGATGTTCCTGGTGACGCGTCTGCGGCCCTTGAAATGATCGACCAAATCAATGAGCGTAAGCGCGCTCAGATGAAAACAACTTCAAGCCCCAGGTCCGAGGTTGAACGGACCAGAAGAAACAAAAGGCCTGGAAAGAGCTGACCCAATCCTTCCATCAACCTCTCAACAACCTACCAAAAATGCCGGTAACCAACTGATTGTGGACCTGTGTCACGGCTCAACTTAAGGGCCATGACGGGCACCCGAATCTAACATACCGAGCACCTCAAAACATTCATGCATTACATAATCATACCTCGAGCGTGGGCACATTGACACCAAATTTTATTTTCCTTTTTATTTAATTAATTTCACTATGCTTCTCAGTCGTGAAAATTCCCCGAAAATGAGTTTGGAGTATTTTCGCTAATTATTACACTATTTTTCGAGATATATTTCGCTAAAATCAAAAACATTTTATTGTCTCTTAAAAATGACCAAACATCATATTTTATAATTGAAAAGGACTAAACATTTTTTTATATAATTAAAAATCATTCGAAAAATAATAATAGTAATAATAATAATAATAATAATAATAATAATAATAATAATAATAATAATAATAATAATAATAATAATAATGATGATATTTGTATATCAACATTGTAACGACATTTTCCTTTAATCCACCTATTACCGTATTAATCATCTTTTACTCTATTTTTAAACTAAATGCGTATATTAAATTACTTGTGTCATAATTTATATTGGTATGTATTTTGTGGGGAAATTAATTAAGACAAAGAAGCATATTTTTATTAATTAATTGAAATAGAAGGGATTAGAAATTA
>NC_081349.1:69354102-69396729 GCF_029784015.1 Lycium ferocissimum
TGTTTAGATTGTGTATTCTAGAATTCGTGTTTCTGTGTTTATATTGTGTGTGCTTAAAGGACGTGTGTTCACTCGCATTATTTACTTAAGGATTGTTCTAAGACCCCATGGGTACATTTATGTTTCCTCACGTAGGGCTGGGTAATGAGCTTGATTGTGATTTTTTTTCTCTTCTAAATTAAGCTATGGGTATTACTTGTTATTGCTTTACATACTCGTACATATTCCGTGCGACCCTCCTTCTTCGGGGCTGCGTTTCATGCCACGCGGGTACGCCGGATGAAGAGAAGACTTTGCTAGAAGTTGTTCCCGCGAGATTGGCGAGCTCGATTCGAGTTCGGAGTGTTGCCGAGTCAAGCACTTATGTCATGGTATTTGTGTATATCCTAGAGACTTTACGAACGGTGTCTGTGGAGAGAGTGTCGAGGAACGCGGCTTAGGTTATAGATGTTAGAAGAGTGCGTATTTTCGGATGTTGTCGATTGGTAAAAATTTATGTGATTGATAAGAAGGTTTTCATAACCTGGATAAATCAGTGATCTCTATGTTGAAAAGTTTCATGTTTTAAAAAGTTTTTGAAATGACAGGTTTTAGTAACGCGAACGTTTAAGGGTTCGCTCGACTCTGAGGAGAGTCGGGTGCCCATCACACCCTAGTAAGGTCGGGGTGTGACACTAGGTATGTTAAGGCTGTCACTTCTTTCCTTTGGCATGATCATATTGATACTAACATATACGAATGTCCTTCATAATGACTTCATTCTTAGAAATATTATAAGCTTATGTTCTTGATCTTCCTATGATGTTATTAATCTTGTCTCATGCTTATAGACCTTGTTTATGGTTGTTGATCTCATCTTATGGTTAATGTTCCTTCAAGATGAGATATGTCGATGATGTTAGCTCCGCGATGATAATCGGAGATATACGATCTTACGTCGCTCCGATAGAGTCGTAATGTTTCTTTGAGCTCTCAAGCATACTTATATATATATATATATAGCTATTTTTTTGACACCGAGCCGCGCTATAGTTGGTTGGGTACGACACCTATTGTGCGAACCACTACGGTTGGTACGGTAACATTGAGCCTATCATGGCGGGTATGATGACACCGAGATTTATTATGGCCGGGTACGGTATGATGATGATATATATATGTATGAAATTATTATTTTTTTAAAAAAAGGAAAGGATGCATGTTATCCGCCTTCAGAGGCAATCAGATGTACATGTTATTTCTCTTATCTCATGTCACTTTTATGTTCTTATTATGTTGTTTCTCATGCCTTACATTCTCAGTGCATTATTCGTACTGACATCCTTTTTTTTGTGGACGCTGCGTTCATGCCCGCAGGTAGACATGGAGACGGTTCAGACCCTTAGGCTGCATTCTCAGCGTATGTATTGGAGCACTCCACTTGTTCTGGAGTTGCAGTTTAGCTTGGAATGATTCTTTTGTGTACATGGGTATGGCAGGGTCCTGTCCCGTCCTTATTATGTTATGCACTCCAGTAGAGGCTCGTAGATAGATATGCACAGTTAGATGTCTTATGACCTTCTCGGTCCATATTTTGTTGTATTACTATCATGACAGCCTTGTCGGCTTGTATATTTTGGGTTCATATTGATAACGTATGTATGTGTGTGTGTGTGTATATATATATATATATATATATATATATGTATATATATATATATATATATATATATGTATATATATATATATATATATGTATATGTATATATATATATATATATATATATATATATATATATATATATATATATATATATATATATATATATATCTTTTGGGCTTGTGTCCTTTCCGGTTCATGATGTCTATTTGTTAACATTTTGGCCCACACTCGGTATGATTATGTAATGCATGCATGTCTTATATATATATATATATATATATATGTATGTATATATGTCTTTTGGGCTTGTGTCCTTCCAGTTCATGATATCTATTTGTTAGCATTTTGGCCCACACTCAGGTATGATTATGTAATGCATGCATGTCTTGAGGTGCTCAGTATGTTAGATCGGGGTGCCCGTCATGGCCCTCAGGTTGAGCCGTGACACGGGTCCATAATCAATTGGTTACCGGCTTTTCCGGTAGGTTGTTGAGAGGTTGATGGAAGGATTGGGTCAGGTCTTTCCGGGCCTTTTGTTTAAATTTCTTCTGGTCTGTTTAACCTCAGACCGGGGGCTTGAAGATGTTTTCTTCCGAGTGCGCTTGCGCTCATTGATTTGGTCGATCATTTTAAGGGTCGCAGACGCATCACCAGGAACATCGAAAAGAGGAGCTGGTGGTGCTGACTTCGGCAAATCTGAGGTAATAGAGTAAAGCGTAAGGATGTTATAAGCTCGGCCGGCACGGAAGATACAAAAAGAATGAAAGGAGTCGTACCATGTGTTACGGTTCACTTTTGTTGTATAAAAGCTACTAAGAGGTTGTTGGTGCTCTAATTGGATTTCATATTTTTAGAGTCGCCACCTAATTTATTAAAGGGAAATTTGGAAAATCGGGTAAAAAGGGTTATTCAAACAAAGAGAAAAATTCTTTTTAGACCAGAGTTCGAGGTAAGTGTTCTGGTGATCTCCTAGGGAAGGTTTTATGCACACTAGTATTAAGGATCGGTAGAATACAGTTGACCTACGAGCTTCAACATGTGATTAATGTGATTATTTGCTTAAAATGTTTGCTTTATCGCAAAATGCCATACTTATCATAAATTCAAAATTTCGGTAAAATGTCCCCTTAGGAAAGGGGGTTTTTTGGTTTCAAAAAATCCGTATAAGTGTTCAACTCACTTCATTTCCGGATCAAGATACACTCGGAATTTCTCTCACGTATAGTCACTACTATTTTGGTCCTAATGATACGAGTTTAGTTCTTATAGGTTTTTATTATATAAGAAAGTAAGTGGAGTAGTCTCCTTTTTATAATATAAGTATATAAAAGGTTTTGTTAAGTCCATTTTTTAATCCATTGAAGCTCATAATCAACTATTCCACTTTCCGAAGTCATCTTATTCTCAAAATTGGTACAAGCATAATTCTACTTTTGTTTTATCTCTTTAAGTTTGGGCCTTTGGCCCAAAATGCCCTTTTTTATTTTTTGAAAATTATCCTAAGTCCAAACAAGTTGTAAAGAGATCCATTTTACTTAGTAAAAAAAAAAATTTGATTCTAAGTCATGCTCCAAGTTTACCCATCTCAATTTTCCACAAGTGAGCCTTATATCCAAGTCATTTTTTAGGTCCAATTCCAGCCCAATTTAATACTAAGGCCCTAAGGGACAAAAAGTTATGTGTTTGGTTTAAAACAGTCCAGCAACGGGCTTAAGCCCCAAAAATTGATTTTTTATCTCGGTCCATTTCATTTCCAGATTTCACGAAAAAAAGGGTGAGAGGCCCAAAAATTACAAATTAGTTTCATTCAATTCCAATTGTCTTAATCCGTATCATCAAACTATTATTAAAATTGAAGAAAACTTATGCAAAGTTATAAACCATTTTCATGCATGTATAGAATTAAGCGTTTGAAAATTATTTGGGTGACTTCCTAATAATATTAGCGTTTTCCTAAGTTCTAACATTCACAAGGGGTTTCAATATTATACAACATCTTTACAAATACACTTACAAATAAGTAATAGAGAAGGGTTTATCTTTGGTGGGCCTACCTAATCCCACCAATTGCCTATTTTCACTCATAGGTGGGCCTTCAATATATTAGCTTCCCTTTCTCAGATTTCGAACTCGATCAAAGGAAGTTGGGCCTCGAGCCCAACAAGTTTAAACAATAACAATCGGCCCAGAAGAAGTGTCCCATGCAAACAAAAGAAGGGAAAAGGGGAAATGCGGTTAGGAGGTATCTAAACTTATATACTAAACTAACAAAAAACTTCAATTAAATGAAACATTCAAGTCAAGTATGTATATTACCGATAATTCTGAGCAGATTTGAGTGATATGTACTCAGCATCTTAAAGCCCAAAGTGAATAAATGCAAACAAGCCTAAGCAGTAGATGAAAACAAGCCCAGATTCTTAGCAATCCACAGAAAAATAACATTAAAGAGTGGACTTGGCCCAAACCCCATTTAAAACATACAAGCGCAGCCTTTAGGAATTTATATCGCATGATATACAAAATATACACCTTGTATACACCATGATGTATACAAGTCTTGCATACCTTGTATATGCTCAGTGTATAACACACGTATCAGCAGCAAGCATGGGGAGTGGGAAGGGATTTTCGCAAGATTCTACTTCAAGACATCTTAAAAAACTTAACAACATTAAATTGCCAACACAGTTCATGCACAAGTTCAATCAAAAGGGGAAGGGGATGTGGATTGTGCATGGTGGAGAATTCAAATTTAAGACTGCACAAGACTTGATCTCAAAGTAAAAGAAAGTGGGGGGGGGGGGGGTAAAGAGCCATGCCAGTCAACAACAGGTTCACTTCAGATTTTCTCAACAAAGTAAGGAAGTTCAGAAAAGGCAAAACAAGGCCAAGACGTGTGGTCTTTGGAAAAAAGGATCAAGACTCATAAACTCCCTAAGATTTTCAGATGATCATTCGCACAAGTTCATTTCTTATCCAAATTGAGTAGCCTGAACTATTGAAGACTTAGCGCATCTAAACCATGTAGACAAAAAACAGACTAACAAGAAATAAACATAGGCAACCAGGTTTAGGAACATGCTTTCAGATTTGTGCCAGCCTAAAGGTTATACTTATAGGTGCAAGAACAGTTAGACAGGGTATCCATGAATCACCCTAGGCCTTACTAGTACTCATAATCCTAACAATTCAGCAAAGAATGAGGGAATAGGGGTAGGGTTGGTGGTTCTAAGAGATCGTGTAAAAAAAAAATTAAAAAAAAAAAAAAGGAAATGTGGGGAGTGACAAAGTAGCAGTTCAACATATAGGTTATTTTTCCTTAATTTGGACATCCAAAGCTCTTGAACAATTAAATATCGTTAAGAAAATCCCAACTTGACATTTACGAATCCTATTCTTTGCTTAACTAATTAACCTAAGTGATTCTTGATTTTAGACCTTTAAGCCATATTTGTTCTAGTCCTTTATTTCATTGATTATCTAAACTAAAACATGAATCAGAACCATGTGAAGTGAAATCTGGAGAATGCTTGCACCCAACCATAAATACCAACAGTCCATATTTAGCCTATATTGACACTTAGCCACTCATATTAACCCTTTAGACTCTATAAACTATAAATCATTTATCAATCAAACATATGACTTAGCTAAACCAGTTTAACATGATATAGAGATAGGATCCTATGACATTTTTTTAAACCTGGATAGACTAATGAACTACACCCATGATTAGACTAAGTATGAACTTATCCATTTCATTAACACTTTGAACCGGAATCTAAACCAACCTATGACAGTATCAACATAGACCCAACATAAACTTGACTAATCAGAGCTCCACTGAACAAAACTACATATTAAAACTAAATTCAAACTACTAAACAAACTATGAACTGAGCAGATAACCACATGAATGCTAAATTACACTACATAATGTTAAGACAAGTGTAAACTAACTAATATGCATAAATCACACAAGGCATAAACTAACTAAACCAACTAATCTAGACTAAACTAACATTAATTAGCACTAATTAAGACTAAACTATATAAATAAAGCATATAAAACCCATAAGGCATAAACTAACTAAACTAAGCTACACAAATTAAAACACATAAGCATATAAAGGGAAGAAAAAATGCAAAAATTAAAAGAAAGGATAAAGAATTACCTTTCAAATCCGCGACCTTCGTCAAGAATGGACTTGAAGACTCCTTCTCCACTCGAATTGCTCAGCCACACACAAAAAGAACAAAATAACTTTTAGAATTTGACTAAAATCAAATAGGTAAAGGTCTCAAAACTAGAAACCCTAGTTAATTTGATTTTTTTTCTTTTCTTTTTTTAGTATATTGATATTTCAGTATGCTCAAAAGGCTCTCCCAAAATGTGAAGGATGGGGTTCTTTATCTAGAACCCGCAATTCTCAAAACCCTAGTAACAAATCAATGTGGGAGTCTAGCATTTCTGAGAATTGCTTCTCTCAAACCACATCTAACGGTTGAGGTTTCAAGCCAACAAATAAATAAAGGGTCAGATTTGGATCCAATTTGAATCGATCCGTTGGTTCCTTCATGAACCAATAGAAATTGTGGATTCAAAATCATAACATAACAAAAGCAATTAAGAAATTTCAGTCTATGACCGTTGAAATTTAAAAAGCACAAAAAGCGGGGATGATTATACCTCGTTTGGGTTGGAACGTGGTGGTTTGGTTTGAGAAATGGCAGAGCAATAAATGCTCTTGCCATTCTCAGCCATGCCAAGTCAACACCAAGCATCGAGGGCCCGCAATCTTTGTCGTTTCCGGCAATTAGACGTCTGTTGACACCTAATTTTTGACCTCCCATAATCTATTTTTATTACCCAGGGTCCTTGAATATTAAATAGGGTGAAATATGTATTTTTAGAAGTCAAAATGATTTTATAAAATTATTTAGCTAATATTTTACCATCCTTATTTGGTAAAATAATTTCTATAATGTTATAAATCATTTGGAATTTAATTTGTAACAATTATGATATATTTGCTAAATTTAATCAAGGAAATAGTTTAAAATAATTATTTATCTAATTGTTTGAATTATCAGAAATCAATTGGCAAATATTTTACCCTGTTTAATTCAAGGAATCTGATTAATTAAATGAATTAATCATTTTACCCCTCAATTCTTAATTTGGCATTCGTCATAATTAATTGGGTATTTAATTATGGTTAATTCCATAAATTGGTGGTTATGAGGCTAGTAGTGGCTATAATTGAAATGATCAAATATTATAAATTTTGGTCTTAATTGAAAACCAATTCTATGTTTTAAGCCAATTAATGTCGTTATTGCAAAAACTAGCCCTTAATTGTTTAATTAAGTTCAATTTTGGCCATGATTGAAACAACCAAATTCATGGTTGAAGTACAATCAGGTCATAAATGCAATTAGTTTTTTTATTTGTTTAATCAAGCCGAATATGGCCACAATTGAAAGAGCCTATTGCATAGGTCAAGGTCAATTTGAGGCTATGTTCGCAATTAAAGTCCCTCTGCTTAATTAGCCATGATTATTTGGTTAATTAATCTTGAGTTGACCATGAATTAAGGAGGTTAAATTAATTGCTCTTTTCTTAATTGTGATCAGTTATTAAAAGTAGGTGTCAAAATTCTCGTGTATATACACATATATACATGTGTATACATGTATATATATATATATATATATATATATATATATATATATATATATATATATATATATATATATATATATATATATATAATGGCCCATTCCCCTATCCCTTTAATTAGGCCGAGTCCAGGACCAAGACCCGGCCCACTCCCACATACACAGACCAAACAGACCCCAAAGTCTTTCATTTGAAAGACTAGGGTTTGAGAGCAAACCCTACAGGCGCCGCACCTTCATTCCTTTTCTCTTTCTTGCATCAATGCAGGAAACGACAAGATTTGCGGGCCCTCGAGGCTCCACGTTGACTTGGTATGGCTGAGAATAGCAAGAGCATTTATCGTTATGCTATTTCTCAACTAAATCTACCGCATTTCAACCCAAACGAGGTATTATCCCTTTTTCCTTTTGCTATTTTCTGCATTGTAACGTTCAAGAGGGTACAAATCTGTAACCACCCGTTTCGTCGTTTTTGTGAATTTCGAGAAAAACTCGCAAATTTGACTCTTTAAAAATGTTTTCGATTCAGTCAAACTTCTAAAAATTGCTAATTTGATCGAACCCGTCATGCGCGTTGCGTGAGAGTATCGAATTTGGGCCACCGGAGCCTAGTGGCTTTGCTATACTACACTTATCAATTGGACCGGGCCATGTAAATCGAGGTCACACGAGGCCGGTTTCGGGCGAGGGCCGAGCCATAGATTAATGGGCCGGGTTGGGGGCGAAGTTTGAGGAGGGAAAAGGGTGTCTGGCCCAGCCCCCTACTCAGGTAGGGGTACATAGTGGGCTAAGTGAGCCGGGCCGAATTTTAGTTAATGGGCCGTGCTGGGTTTTATTTAAGGGGCCGGGCCGGGTTTTAATTAGTTTTAAAAAAATTTAATACTAAAATTATTAAGTTTGATACTTTAAAATCTAGTTGTTGCCAACTTTATTTTAACCATCAAGTTCCTTAAATTATTCTTTGGCCCTATTTTCAATCTATAAATACTATTCATTCTTCTCCATATTATCTCACAATTCCCTACTCTCCTCTATCCCTAAATTTTCTACTCATCTAAATCTCTCTCTCTCTCTCTCTCTCTCTCTTCCAACTTCCAATTTCAAATTTCAAAATTTAAATTTAATAGATAATGACAATCCTCCTCCTCGCGCTTAAGGAGTGCATCAGTGTGGAGGTATTATGATAAATTAGAAGAAGATACGATTCGATGTAGAATTTGTCTACGAACTATGAACCATAGGTCCGGACCGAGATATGGACCAGTCAATACTTTGGTCCGTCACTTGGGTCGAAACACCCAAATGCATATGCAACTCTTCATTAGAATTTGAATTTTGAGCTTTCAAGGTTCAAGTTTTAAGACTCAACTTTGCAAGTTTCAAATTTCAAGTTTGTATGTTTTCATTTTGCAATGTTAGTTTGTTTGTTTTGATTTGATTTTGCAATTCAAGTTTGTATGTTTGGAATTTGCAGTGTTCAATTTAAGTTTGAAATTTTATTTTAAATTATCGATGTAGTCTTGCATCACACTCTTTACTTTTTATAATATTTGACACTTATATTTAAATGAATTAAAAATTTAAAAAAGAAGAAGTCATTTTTGAGGTTTGGCCATTTGCCCAACGACTATTCTTGTTTAAATAGCCGTTGGGAATCTTCATTCCAACAACATATACAAGATATACACGAATATACAAACAACATATACAAGACATACAGAAAGTCATAAATAGCCAAACAAGATATACAAGTCATTTTTGGAGTTTTTGATAATATCTCAATCACAAATATACATGGTATTTTTTCAACTGAAAAATATTTTCCAATCAAAAGGTCACAAAAGATTAAATCAATATACATAGTATTTCTAAAAATAATATTATACCAGGTAGATATAACATTATACCATTATAATCTATGTTAAATTATACTATGTATAAAGTACATCAGTGTGCCTCTAAAAATGAATTATACTATGTATATATAATATTAAACCTCAATAAAACATAATATAATTAAATTATATCATGTATAATGTAATACATCATGTTGCTCCCAAACGCACAAGCAAGTATACGCGGTCGTACAAGTAATATAGACTTTTAAGTCCAGATATCGATCCCACGGAGACTTATGATTAACTATTTACTAAATTAAACTAATTCTAACTATCTAAATAAGAAATAAAATCCAAATTTATATTTATAAACTAACTAAAAATAAAATAAAGCAAATAATGAACTTCAACTAAGAAAGAGCAGATTTTTATCGGAGAAGGGATAGATTTAGGGCTATGATCACTAACAATCCAGTTGAGTCTTCAAATCGTTCTACCTACGGGTTACTAGTTGACGAGTTAATTATAACTTTATGAGTATCTTCCGAGTTGCTCACAAGCACAAGATGCTACTATAACGCCTATATTCCTATGATCGTCGAGGTAACAAAGAACGCATTTACTTCTCTGTATTCAACTAAGCAATGCTAAAGGGTATATTCCTATCCTCATTAGCGAAATGATTAATCGAACAAGCTCTATTTATTCTTATTACGCATGCCAATTCCCTATCACTAGTTCAATTCACACGTCACAAATAGTGTTCAACGATTGGCCAGATAATCAAACAATTAAGACCAAGAATAAATAAATAACCCAAAGATGAAAAATCAATAGATAGAAACAATAATCAAACGTCAACTTTCATGTTTGTGTCAAACTAGGGGTGGACGTTCGATTTTTCAGTTCGGTTTTATCAAACTTCGGTTTGGCTATTTCAGGTTCGATTTTTTGAAGGTGGACACCGAACACCGAACCAAACTAGTTCGGTTCGGTTCTTTCGGTTTTGATTTTTTAAAGTTCGGTTCGGTTCGGTTTCGGTTTGTTCAATTCGGTTTTTTATATGATATTAGAAGTAATTCCCTTGACAGTAATTCATATTCTCAAAAGCAATAAAACATAAAACTGATAAATTGAAATCAAAATCAAACAAACAGGATATACAAGAATAGAAAACTAAAACCATAATATAGGATTACTAGGTGTTATATACATACCGTAAGAATAATTAAGAAAACACATAAAGGACATACATTAATCCTAAAGACACATCCTAGTTGCCTTCCTTAACATATTTGATTTTCTCAACTGAAGTAGAAAATTAGGGATACAAATACAAAAGAGGGCTTGTTACAATTGAGTTTTTTTGGCTTTAAACTTAATAGGCCTGGACTATTTTAAATTTTTTGGGTAATGTATTAAATTTCGGTGTGTGTTCGGTTTTTCGGTTCGGTTTTATCAAACTTCGGTTCGTCTATTTCGGTTTCGGTTTTTTGAAGGTGGACACCAAACACCGAACCAAACTAGTTTGGTTCGGTTCGGTTTGTTGAAGTTTCGGTTCGATTCGATTCGATTTTTCGGTTTTTGGTATTTATGCTCAGTCCTATGTCAAACCGCTAGAACTATAAAATTTAGCTCCACATAGACATGAAGGAAAAACCACTAATCATCCGAATAAAAATATAAAAAATGAGTATTTACAGAGAAGAAAAGATAAAACCCTATAATTCTGGCCTCCACGGCAGCTCCAAACTTCTCTCTAGGTCCAAAGTTATGAAAATATCGTATAGAATATATATTTATAGGGTACCAAAAGGTCTGAATTTTTAAAAATCAAATCCAACTCGAATTGAGAAAAATAGCGGAGGTCGCGTGCCACGCCCGCGACAGGGGTACAGCGCATGGACAACCAGAATCCGAGACCTCGTTTTTGTGCGTCAGATGTATGACGCGTGAATAGCACACTGCTGCTGAAGAACGTCACTCCCCTTTTTTGTTGTCTGCTGCCTTCATTATCTATTTTCTTTGCAATTTTGACTTCAAATGTAATGCTAATCCTCTGAATTGAACAATCATTACGTCCCCTGGTTGTCTCCTCCTCTTTTCTCCATCATTTTCCTTTCGCGTTTTATTCAATTTTCTTTCCAAATCTCTTCATCTTTACACCGCTTTATTCCTACGTACTAAAATATAATATTAAACATAAATCAATATAAATAATATTCAAAAGACAATTAAAAGTACTAAAATATGAGATAATCAATGCATAAATATATGTATTTTAGGCCGAACATCACATTAGTAAATAGAATACCTCTAAAAAATTGTCAGGTATATATAATGATTAATTGAATACTATTAAGTTTTAGCTGCATAGTAATTAAGAGAATAAAGGGAGTTTAACAGTTAAAGTTGGAATCATCTCCCTATAAAATAGCTAATTTGATTGGCTCATTTAATAAACTTCTAAAATTTTAGAACTATCCCTAAAAATATGCTAGAAAATGGAAAGCATGGATCTAATATAGAATTGATTCTCATATACTAGAATATGTTATGGAAGGAACGATTTGATATGCATTAATTAATGATGTAATAAATATGTAATCATTTTTCAAAAAGCCCTATTTATGCTTCTTTTTCAAAAAAAAAAAAAAAATTAATTCGAAGTGAGCCAGGCCGGTGCCCCGGTGGGCTAGAACCCGGGCCTGTTGCTGGGCCGGGCTATCGGGCTACATGGCATGTTCGGGCCAGCCCCCTAATTTTTTCCACTAGCCCAGCTCACTACCCTCTTACCAGTTCGGGGCTGGGCCGACCTAGCCTAATAGATAGGCTTAACCGCCACAACGACTAGCATGCCGCTACAGCGGTGGCGTTCTAGCGGTGGGCTCGCCGCGGAAACGGTGAAGTGGATTGGTTAAGGGTCCGCCACAGCGGTGCCTATGCCGCCTTAGCGGTGCCGCCGAAGTGGCTCTAAGACCGCTATAGCGGTTACGTACAGTGATTTTCCCTATTTAAGAGTTCATTTTGGGATTTGGCTCCATTTTCTCAAAACCCTAAAGGTCAGCCGCCCCTCAAGCCTTTTTGGGAGCTTAAACTCATATCTTCTTGGGAAAGTTAATCTTCCTAACTACTTCTAATCCCTTCTTTCACATAGTTAATTACTCTAAGGTCTTCACCTAGAAAGCTAATAAAAATAGGTATCACCAATTCTTAGACTTGGAAGGATAAATGGTTAGCATGTTCTTAATATGGATTATATTGATTTAATCTCTCGTGTTCATAAACCTAGAATGGTTACTAACTTAAATTCTCATCTTCTTCTTAAATTTGTAAATTGGTTCCTCCATGAATCTTGAAAATGGGTTTTCTAAAAGATAGAGTTAAAAATGGTGACTTTACCTAGCTAGTAGCTTACATGGTTGACTTTAATCATGAATGGAGGTTAATAAATCACTTAGCTTTAATTATGAGTTAGGGAAAGAGATTATTTGATGATAAAGGCCTAGCAAATCTAGAGGTAGTCTAAATTCTCCATTTTCTTTATCAATCTGAATCTCATATAAGTGCTCTATGGTGATTCCTACTATTGGGTCTCATGATTGTCTCAAGTTCCTTCGTGCAAGCTATGACGTGATGAACGAATTGAAGATCAACGGATGTTCGTGGCACCCGCTCGGCCTCGAGGTAGGTTACGGCTTCATTTTCGGTAGACTCCGGTTAGATTTACATATTCGTGTATTAGATGAAAGGAAGAATGCATGTATAGGATTTTGGAGTTCGGGATGGATTCTTAGGATGGTACGGCTATGCGATTTGTGTGTTCCGGCTTATGGTCTATAGATTCCCTAGGTTCTTGTGTTGGTTTTTCTGTGAGTATTGGTGGACTGTATGTGTGACTTGGAAAGTTAGTTGTTCGGTACTTAGTTACTATGTCCCTTGGATGAAGAGTTTCCGTATGATTCGTATAATATGTCCTGTGTTATTTAATATTGAATCTTATTTGGTATTGCAATGGATAAAATGTGCCTAGAACGTGAAATGATTCTAGACTGGATGTTTTAGTAGTGACCTTATGAGTAGAAAGCATATTTATCATATATTGATGTCATTAGGCAGTAAAGGAATGAGGTGATATTGTTATGTGACTTGTCCATGTTGGCTATTAGAGACTATTGATATATTCTGACTATGATATTGTGTTATCTTACTTGATGACATTTGATACGAGGATAGTGTTCTATCGTGACTTATTGTGTAGTCTTTTTCATGATATTGCTGGTGTGCCCATGTGTGGTACTTGTGATATTGATCTGATTATTGACATAAAACTCATACATTGCACGCATTCTCATCTTTCATGATATACTGTTAATACATTGATGACACTTGAGGAAACACTGTGATGAGTTGGGCTCAGTTGGATGAGAGTGACGTGAGGGTCGATATCCGATGGTTGTGCGTAAGCGATTGCCGAGGTTTTTGCCGAAATCGTGAGGTAGCGGTCTCTCTATGGCCTAACTTTATATTATATAAAGATTTGCGTGTATGAAATTTTGATTTCCTTTATTTTGGTGTGATGCTCTCAAAGAGAGAGGTCTCAGTCTGATGACCACGTGCCACATTCTTATTCCTCTTTATTTTTCCCTTTCTCCATATTCTTCTACTTCTAGTGTGAATCTACTGTTTTTATGCGTATTAGCTTTAGTTTTTGTGTATTTTTATTGAAAAATTCCCTTTCCTTCGTAGAAACAAATGTTTTAAACTAAAAGTAAATATTAATGTGTGTATCTTTATTTACTTATCAGCGATAATTTTCTCTATATTCGATTTTCATAATTATAAGAAAAATTATAAAAATATTTCATAACCTCGGGAAGTGTGAACCTTTTCACTAGTAGTAACTAAATTACATAAGATTCTTGCTGCCCAGAAAAGTTCTTTTCATAAGATTCTTAAAAATTCCCTTTCCTTGGTAGAAACAAATGTTTTAAACTAAAAGTAGATATTAATGTGTGTATCTTTATTTACTTATGTGCGATAGTTTTCTCTATATTCGATTTTCATAGTTGTAACAGAAATTATGAAAATATTTCATAACAGCGCGAGGCGTGGACCTTTTCGCTAATAGCAACTAAATTACATACTCTCTCTGTCCCAAAAAGATTGTCCTCCTTTCCTTTTTAGTATATCCCAAAAAAAATTATTTTCTTTTTATATTTAGAAACAATTTAACTTTATGAGATAATTTACCGCCACACAAATATCTAAGACTTATTTTAGACCACACATTTTAAAAATCTTTCGTTATTTCTTAAACTTTATATCAAGTCAAGGACAATCTTTTTGAGATGGAGGGAGTAAGATTCTTGCCAGAAAAATTCAAAGAAACATTGAAGAGCCTGTCAATCAGACAAGGACAATCTTTTTGAGATGGAGTAAGTAAGATTCTTGCCAGAAAAGTTCAAAGAAATAAGGACAAGTCAAGGACAATCTTTTTGAGACAAGTCAAGAACAATCTTTTTGAGACGGAGGGAGTAAGATTCTTGCCAGAAAAAGTTCAATCATAAGATTCTTTCTTATATTGAAGAAACATTGAAGAGCCTGTCAAGCAGGCGACCATCCCAGCACGATACAGCAGTGTGAGTTGATAGAACAGACCCTATTCAAGTAAGGTTACGTCCTTTGCGTTCGCTCTTCATTGTTAAAAACCGTGCGGAATATTGCCGATGTAGGACAAAAAAGAGCGTTGATGTTAAATGGGTGTGTGTTTAAATTGCAGCCCAGCAGTGCGTGTGCGGTCTTTAGGTGACATTAGTTTTTTTCTTGCATGTATTTGTACAGATAATCTTGATATTTTATTAAGAAAAATTGTTCTTAGATATACTGCAGAGTTGTTGAGGCATAATTTTATATTAATAAAGAGGTTCGTTCTAAGACTTCTTTCATAGTTCTTGTACTCAAAGAGAAAGCTAAAGAGAGTAATGTCAGTTTGGGTAATTTTCTTTTTAACACATCGCCAGGGAAGAGAAACGGAACAAAAGCTGTAGTATAAGTAATGGGCTGAGCTAACTGGACAACATACTTACTTGGACGGGGTCTATGGGCGATCAATAACACCTATGGCCTAGGTTGGTGACTTCCATTGCACTTTGGAGGGGTGCCCGCCTAAGGTCGGCCCGAGTGGTCGAGCCTACATCATAATTTGTGGCAGCGACGGCCTGCGTTCGCGCGGCCCCTACCCAATTCTTAACCCAAATTTTTTCTTTCCGTGAAGAAATCGGTCGAAGTGTTTGTTTGGTATAATTTCCCTGGAAGTTGTGATTCTAAACCAGAAAAAAAGTGAAGGTGAGTAAAAAATGTCATCTCGCAATCAAAACTCGTACTAACATATATTCTGCTTCTATTCTTGTGTTTTACATGTTTCTGTCTTGCAGAATTAGAAAAGAGCTCTAGTGACATGTCTAATTTTTAATTGGAATAATTTTAGAGACTTCTCAATTTGACTTTATAACACTAACATTCCTTGTGGGTGGTTCTTTCCAAAAGAAATAGGAGTATAAAATAGATGAGAATGAGGTTGTTCTACAACGTCGGAGCAAATAAACAATAGTAGAGTAGGTTTTTTATGACAGTGCATCTAAGTATTGAATTTCTTGATGATACTGAATCTAAGTTTGATTTTTTTTTCTTTGCTTGTCTCCATCATTTTATAGTCTTAAGATTTAGCCACTGCGTGTTAATTTTTTGTTTATTTATATCGGATAAATTTCTTTTACTAGAATTCAAGCCAAAGTAATGTTCCTTTTTTGTGTCTCCTTTGCTAAAAAGTTTCCACCGGGCATTTCTCAGGCTCTTCAATTGAGATATTCCAGGGACATATGTGTTTACCCCGAATTTAAGTAATCAATTGAATTTGTAAGTGAGGTATAGGATATGTGGGCAAACTTTAATCTATTTTGGTTTTTCGTGGAATATATATATGGATTTGTGTGCAATGGTTTGTATATACGAATATATGCGTTAATAACTTGAATAAATACGTTGCTATGGATGATCAAGTAAATGATGTTAGAAGAGTAATCTAAAGACAATAATATTCCATGATTCGGGCCAAAGAGAAAAATGATATTTTGATTTTATTACAATGCTCTAGATCCAAAAAGCTAACCCTTAAAAGTAGGGAAATGCCTATTTATAGTTTTGCCTTATAGGCCTTGCAGACAAATATAAAGCCTTTTAGAATAAAGTAAACCCTAAAAGGATAAGGTTGAGCCGTACGGTCTGACACCCGTACGGTTGTCGGTACAAAGTGACAGAACGATGTTGATGCGTGGCGATTTTGTAACTAATTAACCGGACTAACGGCCACGATCAACTCGGTTATGCTGAAACCGGACTAACGGCCACGATCAACTCGGTCACGCTGAAACCGGACTGGCTGAGATGCGGAGTTTGGTCCGGAGATACCGGACCAAACAAATTTGCTTCACTTTTCTTAGGTCAGCCGCGGCCGGTGCAATTCCACCAGTTCTAAGGGAAGACTCGGTGATCATGCCTGTCTCTTCTTATCTCCGGTCTTCGGTCTCACCGGTCTTGCATATATCCAGTTTTTACCGTATACAGATAGTCCCCACACTTCCCTGATGTAGTTTTACTAGAGTAACGGGAAATGGATGAGTCATCAAATCGGCAGTTTCATAAGCTCGTCCTTATCTTTTCATTTTGGCGGGAACAGTTATGTCACGTCCCTCTGCTATCAGCCACGTGTCTCATCCCGAACGGCCAACTTTGGTAACCGCCGTAACGCACGTCGTTTCAAATCACGTCTCATTAATGGTGGGACACATGGCATCCCTCGTTTGGCTGGGCTTTGTAACCGTCTCGGTCCCCATGCCTATATAAGGCTTTTAACCCCCTCATTTTACCATTTTCACTTCTCCTTCTTTACTTCTTTCACTCACTGATCGTTTTTCTCTCCATTTTTCTTCTTTGATTGTGATCATCCCCCTTCCTATTTGTTTTGATCATAAAAAGACCAACTTTGTCAACTTCTCTACTGTTGTTCTTTTGACTGAAAGTGCTACTTTGCTTCTTCTCTCACTTTGCCATTTTGAAATTTTCTCTGTTGCTTCTTCACTCTTATTATTTTTTGTAACTTATTCCTTCTCCCTCATCAAGTTCACCGAATCTCCTTTTTTTCATTATCTAATTCAAATGTCGCCAACACCGAAACCACCTCCCCGGGATGTTCCTTGATTTCTTCTCAAGGAACCGAGCTAACTTCACAACCTAAGGGAAAAACCGTCGTTGAGCCCACTACTTTAGACATAGTACCGTCCAAAGCCAACTATAACAAAGAGTTTGAAGTTGAGAAGCCTTCTCCGGTTGCTGATAGAGGGTTTGATGTAAGGCGATATCCATCGTCCATTACCAAGGACAAATTTGATCAAGTCCGGGCTGATTGCGGATGGGATAACCGTCCGGTGCAAGTGTTTGCCCCCGGGCCCAACGAATCGATCACCGATCATCGGGAGGGCTTCCTGTACGTCTATACCTATCCTTTTACACTCAAGTTCGACCCCCCAATCGACCCGGTTATTTTGGATATGCGCCGGACATACAATATGACCTTGGCCCAAATTGGTCTGATAGTCTGAAGGACCGTGGCCTGCCTCCGGCTGTTGGCCAACGACGTAAAGAAGGAGTTTACGATGGCTCACTTCATCCTATTATATTCTCAGGGTTGTTTCGAGGGGTGATAAAGCTCGCCAAGCGGCCGGAACCCGATCTTTTCGAAGATGGATGAAAGACAGAGACCGAGGTTGGCTAGAACTACGTCGGGTGAGGCCGCGGACATTATTCCGGCCAACTATATGCCGCTTTTCAGGAGAGGTGGAATGATAATCGTAAGTTTCTCAATTCTTTCAATAGTTACCCTTGAATGCTTTGTCAAACGCTTGCCCTTTCGTATTAACACGATTTCTCCCCTTCTTTATACCAGCCGTGGCATGGATACCTCCGGCTGTCCGGAACATGAATGAATGGGTTGGTGCTCTCCTTAGCCAACACACCCATGAAGCACGGACATGGGGACACAGCCGTGTGACGATGGGTCGCTCAAAACACGGTAATACTATCTTGTGTCACGACCCAACCCGTAAGCCGTGGTAGTACCCGAGCTGGCACCCGGGCGTACTCTATTAACCATAATCAACATACAAACGATTGTGCGTATTCGCAGTCCAACGTCGGACTATAAGTGACATAATCGGATCTTATACTTACAAATAGTGACACACCCCCCGTAACTATCACACAAATACATACACACATACATATATACATTCGCGTCACAACATCCGTGCGAGAATATCATACGTGAGCCGATGAGGCCAACATCACATGGGGGCGTACTAACACAACTCACACGGACACAAGGAAACAGGGGTACCCGCCCCGCGTATATGTCTACGGACCTCTAAGAGTCATAACAGGTCATATGACGGACGGGCCCCGCCGTACCATACAACGGAACATATGTACGGATAATAGAAATGACGATGCCAAAATGTGTGAGCTCGGGATCAAAGGAGCACTTCGAAAATGTGAGAACGGTGTCTAGACCAACGGACCTCCGGAGCGTGTACCTGTATCTTGCCTGCTTTCCAAGTTAATCCAAGTTTACGTCGCGAACTTTCCAAGATCTACAATACGTCATTAAATGTCAAACATTAGCCAAAGGCATTTAGAATTCGATTCCAAGCGCACACCAAATTACGAAATTTCGGCGAAAACTCCCACCTTAAGTGCTTCCTCCGAGAATATGGCTCGGCCTAATTCATCAACCATAATACCAACAAAATATTCTAATGACATCGACCATTGATTTCAACGCATTCTAGCATCAACAAGCTTTTTCACATAATGCGACGATATTCACTTATATTCAATTCAACCGCATAAAATCAAACTAACATCAATATTCACACGTTCATTTACCAATCCGAGATCATTCAAACAACATTCAAGAACACTTTAAACAATTCATACAATATTTCAAACCATCCAACCAAGGTGCCAACTTACCCGAAAAGCTCTCCAAACCCGAAAACAATACTAACATACTTTCTTCCTCCAAAAATCATAAACTACATCAACAATATATATATTAACAATGTAATCCTCCTAAATATAAAATTCACATAAGAGTTACATTGGCTCCCAAATCAGCCCACAACCATCACAACTTCAATTTCATTCATTAAACTTCATTTTATCACATAGAATTCATATCGACGACGATCAAAATACTAAATAACATAACTTCATTTCTTGCATACAACCAGCCCCCTATACACATTTTTGACCTACAACATCCCATGAGTTTCATTCATTCTCTACATACATTAACACAAAAACATGCTAAATTCATTAATCCCCTCTTCCTTCAATACAATACATCACACGGCCAACTATACTTCCACATGGCCACCACCTCAACTTCCTTATTTTCATGAATTTCATCCATCTTTGCATGCTACAACACATAAGCTATCCATAACATACAAAAGAAAGAGATTAGAACATACCTTCTCCTACTCACTTTTCCACGACTAGGCTCTAGTTTTGCAAGAAAGAGTGTTTTGCGTATGCTCAATGATTGCTCCACGTTATTCTTCACCTTCTAATGAGTTGAATTGCTAGAGGAAACAATTTCTTTCCTTCACTTTTTTTCTTGTTCTTGTTCGGCTAGAGGGGAGCCGAATGGTTGCTCCCTCTTCTTCTCAAAGTTTCTTGAAATTTCCTTGGGAGAAAATGATGAAATGATCCCTTAGTCTCCCGCTTTTTATTTTAATACACCAAGCTTCCATGTGGCCTTTGGCATCCACGTATGGCGGCCACATCTTAATTTTTATGAAATTAAAATTTCCTATAATGCAATTTTGGTCCCAAACTTCCTTAATATTTCATGCCATTAAATCATAGGCACTTATGTTTTAAAACAATATCGTGATTAAAGTCTCGACTTCTTGTCTCCAAGTAATCTTGTCCCTCACTTTCCGCGATTAACTCGGAATGTTCCAACATGCAAAAATGCGAGGTATAACAGCTTGGGTCGGAATTTATCGCATTTTCTACCTTTGCCTTTCCCCTTTTTCATAACCTCTTCGACATTCAGGTTTACCGAGGTTCGGTAAGCCACGACTTTGGGCCGACGTAGGCCACTGCGCCCGACTCGAATTTGATTCGGCGGGTACATCCGTATCATCGCTCAACAAAAAGGCGAAGAAAGCCCTCGGATAAGAGCGGCCGAAAAAAGAGGGCAAAAGCGTCGTTCGGACTCTAAGAGACGGAACGTTCCTCGTTCGGTGGGTCGGTGTGACCCTTCGCTGCTTCTATACCGGAAGAGGATACCACCATTCCTTCCTCTTTCTTCGGCGGAAGGGCCGTCGACTCCGTATTACACATAGGTGGGAAGAAGTTCTTTACCCGACTCGCCTCTAAAGTAGATTGAATATGCGCGACATTTCGGTGATCTCCTTCATCCAGAGAGACCCCGCAAAGGACCAAGGTGCGAGGGCATGCAGTCACCGCCGAAGCCGATCGTAGGGCCGAGTCGGTCCTCGAGACCGAGCTCCAATGGATCTTGGTTCATCGCCGGTGGAAGAAAGCTGCCGCAACCTCCGAGGTCCCTCGCCTACCGAGACTGCGAGGTCGTCTCCGACTTCTCCAACTCCATTTTCGAGGTCGAATAACTTTGATGATATGTTCTCGGATACTCCTCCCGCTAACGGGGAAGCTACGGGTTTCGACATCTCCTATCCCTCGAGTCACGAGAGCGACTGAAGCCGGTCCGCGGCGGGTGCAGAGATAGCTTGGTGCGTATCTTCCCGCCCCCGAGTGTCGAACCCAAGGACAAGATCGGCCGTGACGTTACCGGGTCGACGGCATTGCAATTTTTTATCGCGTCCTGTACGAGTTGCAAGCTACCTGAGGCCCCTTATCTCGGAATCGGATAAGTGGAGGATGACCGAGGTCCCCTGGCAGAGTCTTATTAACGAGGGCATGCACGCGGGCAACCGAGTAAGCTCATCAGCCTATCTTTCCATAACTCGATGTGAATTTCTCCTTCTTGTTTTCCAAGTTTTTAACGTCTCGTTACTTTCACAGAGCGTGGTGCTCGTCAATGAGGCCTTCATCATGCTCAACAAGAGGTTAACGACCTTAAGGGTCAGCTGGACGCCCAGGGTCGGGAAACGGAGAAGTTCCAGCATCTTTTGCAAGTGAAGGAGGATCGGTTGAACCGAGAAACGTCTTCTTTCCAACCTCCGACCTAAGCTCGAAGCGGCGATAGGCCGAAAACGGTTAAAAGATGAGTTGACGGCAATGGTTGAGAAGAACCTACTCCGAGCTGGGACAGGGTCGGCCTTAGCCAAGATAATGCTCGTTTTTTCTTCGAGACTTAGTGAACTCGAGGCCATTATCTCTCAACTTTGAGGGGAGCTTGACTCGGTCAAGACTGATGCCGTGAACATGGCCGAGAGGCATCGGCGCCGGACCAGGAATGTGAGTAAGGACAAGTTGAGGGTATTCGAGCGAAAGCCGAGGATAGGGCTGGATATGCGATGAGCTCGAGCCAAATTCGAGGGGGCAGTCGAGGCCAATGACCTCCGAAGGCGGGAGCTCGAGTCGGCTACTCAAGTTCAAAGAATCCTCGATGTTGAGAGATCCAAATTGGTGGACAAGCGGCCTGGGGCCGAGGCCAACTCGGCGGAAGCCCTTAGAACGGTGGAGGTGCCGAGGCCCATACTACGATTGCGGTGGAGTACGAGCGGTGGAAGTCCCGGAGGGCCACCCTCGAGAAAGCTCAACGAGGTTTTGGGGACCTCCCGCCCTCGATACTCGAAGCCAAAAATATCGAGAGGAAACGAAGAGCACGATACCTTGATCCGAGGATTCCGGCACAGATCCGGCGTTCGGGGCTCCGTACCGCACCGGATAGATTAGGGCCTGTACTTAGCCTTTATTTTGCGGTTGCCTTTTTGGCTTTTTTTTTTTTTTTTATCTGCGTAGGAATTTCAGGTGTAAAAAACCTTACATATATGGAATGCGCATTTTCCTTGTTGATTTTCTTTATTCTTCAATCTGTGTTTATTATGACTTTTGCTCGGAGATATTTTTTCGATTTATGCCTCGTTATCGGCTTTTCACTTTGTCCGGTATAATTTGTCCGGGGATTAGATCAAGTTGTTTGCCCATGGGACTTAATTATGCTGCGTGAATTCGACGTCTCGAATCACATTAGGCATTTTAGGGCCGATATTTTTTCGCCGATTACCATTCATCATGGATTAGGTTTGGACACCGAATCCTTAGCACCTTTTGGAGCATAGCCGCGGTCCCCGTTCCCGAGGGTGTTAAAGATTTTGGCTCGGTTGATGTGACCTTGTTGCCTTTATCGAATTTGACCGTAGTACCCGATGTAGGTATCCGAATAAAACGATGTCGAAATTCGGCTAATCACCGGGTGGGGTGTTTAACAAGAAGTCATATCCGAAATGCAATAATCTGAATTTTCAATAATTCTTGTATCGCAAGTATTTATACGCATACGATACGAGGATTTCGTCTCGTTTCCTTCCTCGTTTTTGCCGTAACCAAATACTAAGTGGACACGATTCATTCCGATCGTTTGGTCCTTACATCGAAACCTAATATGATTGGGTCCGGTTTTGGACGAAGGTGAGAAATAAAAATTTCGAGGACCTAGTGGTTACTGCTTTGTTGGTAGCCGCTTCATTTTCTCTGGGGTAAGCTTCGATGTGGGTATAGTAGTCCCCTAGTGTTTATCCGAGCTGCATGATCGGGTAAGCACTATCCGATCCTCCACTCGTAGGGTACCTCCGAATTTTTTGGATACTTATATTCCGTTTTATCAAGTAACACGTTGTCTTGTTTTCGTTAAAACCTTTATCGGAAACTCAATTTGGGACAAAAACCGTACTAAGGAAAAGAGTGCAACACGTGTTTCCAGTACCTAACATCTAACTTCATCCGTACTCGAATTCCCGCAAAAAAAGAAAGATTAGCAAAATATAAGCACAAGTGCAGGTCCATACCTTAGCAGTAGTGTCCCTTCAAATGTACACGTTCCGGTTTTATTGCGCAATCGTTATCCATCCATGGATTCCAAGCTAATACGACCCTTTACCCGTTATTCCGTTATCTTGTACGGCTCCTTCCCAGCTCGGGACCCCAACTTACCATAATTGGGATTCTTGGCGTTAAGTAACTTTCCGAAGCACCAAGTCCCCAACTTGGAAATGTCAAAAATTGGCCTCCTCCGTTGTAGTACCTTTCCGTCTCTGCGTTTACTCGGGCTGCATTCGGACCAATGCGTTTTCGCGGTTCATCCGTGAGGTCGAGTTTTATGGCCATGGCCTCCTCGTTTGATTCACGTATGGGCGCATCCGAACCGGAGACTCGGTTCGCCAACTACTACGGGGATGGGGCTTGCCCCCAGAGACTAACGAGAGAGGTGTTTCTCCGTGCTTGATTTTTGCCGCCAGTTCGTAAGCCATTAATACCTCGGGAGCACCTCCCTCCAGTGATGCTTCGATGTTTTAAGTCTTTTCCTTAGATTTTGAATTATTATTTTATTTGTGGATTCTACCTGTCCGTTTGCACTCGGGTGATACGGAGTTGATACAATTTTCTTGATCTTCAACCCCTCGAGGAAATCACCGACTTTTCGCCAACGAACCGAGGACCGTTATCAAGTTATCCCGGTCGATGCCGATACGACAAGATAACGTGGTCCCATACGAAGTCAATAACTTTCTTTTTCCTAATCTTTTCGAAGGCCTCGCGCTTCAACCCATTTAGAGAAATGATCGGGTCATAAACAAAATAAATGGGCCTTACTCGGTGCCTATGGCAGTCAGACTAACAATGTCCATTCCCCGTTACGGCGGTCAAGGTGACATCACCGAGCGTAGCAACTACCCCGTTGGTGAATCATCGGGGCATGTCTTTGACTTCCATCACATTTCCGGACAAAATTCTCGAATCTTCCTCCATCCGGTTCCAATATTAACTCTCGATAATTTCGGACTAATGCTTCCGCACCGAGTGATTTTAGCGTTGTGTTCCGGACTTCTCTCATAACATACTCCCGGTTTCTCCGGACTCCAAACATTTGTGGCCCGAAGAAAGACCGTCGATACAATTGGCGTCCGCAAGCATAATCGTGTCGCTTTTGTCCCCGCGGACCGTGATTCTTTTGGGTCACTCGGGAACTTTCCATCCTGCAAGTAGTCGACGTACTTGTTGCGCCAATCTCATGTTAGACATATCGTGTTTATTTCAGCATGCCCGATTTCTATCGTCGAATTCATTAACTGTACCATGGTGCCGGGGTTAATTTCTTGCCCTTCGACTGAAGAGCCCAAATTGGCCAATGCATCGGCTTTGCGATTTCGCTCCCGGATACATCGCATAGTCCATTCTTTAAACCAAGCGTTGTAGTATCACTTGAATTTTTTCGTATACCTTTGCATCCGTTCGTCCTTAACCCTCGAAGACGCCATTCTGACTGGTTGACGACCAAGAGATCGCCGCATTTTGCTTCGATTATTTCGGCCCCCATACTCCGAGCTAATTCCAAACCTGCTATCATAGCCTCATACTCGGCTTCATTGTTAGTCAATTTAATAGTTCTAATGGATTGTCGAATGGCATCCCCGGTGGGAGTTCTAAGGACGATTCCTATCCCGGAACCTCTGAGGTTCGAGGCCCCGTCCGTGTGTAACGACCAAATGCCCGAAGCTCTTCCCAAGGTTAGCAGAACTTCTTTCTCAACTTCGGGGACCATGGCCGGAGTGAAATCTGCCACGAAATCGGCCAAAATTTGGGACTCAATGGCCGTCCGAGGCTTATATTCGATATCATATCCACTAAACTCTACGGCCCATTTAGTTAGTCTACCCGATAATTTCAGTTTATGCATGATGTTCTTTAGAGGTAAGTCAGTACGCATATCGGATGGCATTAGTAGGGTTTGAGTTTTCTGAAGCACTTACCAATGCCAATGCTAACTTTCAAGGTGGGGATAACGGGTCTCCGCATCCCCTAAAGTTCTACTCACATAATATATAGAGAATTGCGTACCTGATTCTTCTCGGACCAAAACACCACTTACTGCTACCTCTGATACGGCAAGATAGAGAAACAACTGTTCGTCCGCTTTTGGTGTGTGCAGTAGAGGTGGGCTGGACAAGTACCCCTTCAACTCTTGCAATGCTTTTTGGCATTCCGGTGTCCAAACGAAGTCATTCTTTTTCCTTAATAAGGAGAAGAAATGATGGCTTTTATCCGAAGACCTCGATATGAACCGACTCAGTGCTACTATCCTTCCGGTGAGTCTTCGCACTCCTTTGACATTATTTACCACCTCAATATCCTCTATTGCTATGATCTTATCCGGGTTAATTTCAATCCCCTGTTGGACCCCATGAAACCCGAACTTGCCCGACCGGACACCGAAGGCACGTTTCTTCGGGTTAAGCTTCATGTTGTATTTACGACACGCACATCGAAGGTTTCTTGCAAATGTTTTAAATGGTCCTCTATTTCCAGGGACTTGACAACCATGTCATTAATATAAACTTCCATTGTTTTTCCTATCTGTTCTTCGAACATCCCATTAACTAGGCATTGGTAAGTTGCATCGGCATTTTTTAATCCGAAGGGCATGACATTGTAACAGTAAGTCTCGCATCGGGGAATAAAGGATGTTTTCTCTTGATCCTTCGGGTGCATCCGAATTTGGTTATACTCGGAGTAAGCGTCGAGAAAACTCAACATCTCATGCCCGATCGTCGCATCGATCATTCTATCGATGTGAGGCATCGAAAATGAATCCTTCGGGCATGCTTTGTTTAAATCCTTATAATCAACGCACATTCTAAATTTATTACCCTTTTTCGGCACCACCACTACGTTAGCCAGCCAATCCGAGTATTTTACCTCCCGAATAGAGCTTATTTTCAAAAGCTTTGTTACCATCCTTTACGGGGCGTGCTTCGGTTCTCGCCGCAGGCCTCCGCTTCTGCTTCACCGGGGGAAATCTCCCGTCGAGGCTGAGCTTGTGAGTTGTTACTTCCGGTGGCACACCTGTCATATCTATATGGGACCATGCAAAGCAATCGGCATTAGCTTGAAGAAACTTAATTAACTTGTTCCTGAGCTCCGAGGTTAACCCCGTGCCGAGGTATACCTTTCTATCCAGTAGATAGTCGAACAAGACGACTTGCTCCAGCTCCTTCATTGTAGACTTGGTTGCATCCGAGTTATCCGGTAAGACAAAAGAACTAGGTACACCGAAATCATCTTCTTCATACCCGGGGTCCGACCCCTGCTGCTCCGCTGTCGAACCCGTACACTTTAGTTGTTATTTAGAGTTCTTACCACCGATTGGCTCGTCCTCTTTTGGATCTGATTTTTTGGGAATAGTGGCGCTTCCTCAACCGCAAATACATTTCCCTTAAAGAAAGTCGTTTCTCATCGGATGGTTTTACCTCTCCTTCGGTGTTGGGAATTTCAAAAACCGATATAATATCGATGGGACAGCCCTCATGCTATGTATCCGCTGGTTTCTGAGAAACGAGCAAAACATTATACTTCATGTCTCTTTCGATGACATAGAACACCGTCTGTATTTGGGAATGGTGCCGTCAATAGCCCCGATAAAGAAATCTCCCCTTCGTGGTTTCGCTCGCCATATTAAACCCACGAGTACTCTCGACCACCGTGTACGATCTGATCAAGTAGTCTCGCCTGTTCGACCACTCTCCACCGGATGATATTGAGTGAGCTACGGGTCAATCAAAAGACGCTTGACTTGTGATTTGAAAATAAGAATAGAAATTACCAAAGCATCATTGTAGGGTTGAATGATGCCTTATGGATCCTTGTTGCTGAAGGAGATAGAACCTTCGGGCATGTAATCTCGGCTGCGCTTCTCACGTACAATGGAAACCTTTGTCCGTTTCATCACCGGGCCTCGAGGCGCATCCATACCCCCGATTATCATGTTGATTATATGCTGAGGTTCCACCGGTTCAGCCCGTTTGTTTGACTCCCTTTCCTTGTAGTGGCCTTTAGCTCGCTCACTCAGGAATTCACGAAGGTGACCATTTTTCAGTAACCGGGCCACCTCCTCTCTCAATTGGCGACAGTCTCTAGTTCTGTGCCCATGGGTTCCATGGTATTCACATATCACGTTCGGGTCCCGCTTGCCAGGATTTGATCTCAATGGTCTCGGCCATCTTTTGCACGTGATACGGCCTATGGCCGAGATGCGATACGAGGTATTGATGCGGGTTGTACTCCGATATCCTCGGCGAGTCTGTTGGTAGCCGAGCTCCCGACATCACTTCTAAATATGAGACCTCGGTTGTTCGATAGTCCTTTCGGTCCGTTTATCACCGATCGGAGAATTGCTGGGACAACCCTCGATTTTTTCTCGACACAAGCTTGGCTTTTCGGAATGAAGATACCGCCTGCACCTTTCCCTCGATGGTCTTGACTCCGGTTCTTAATTTTTCCTCGATCTCTCAGAGCTTTTGCTTATATTTACAGGTCCCGGGGGGAGCTCAAGTTGGTCATCCTCTACCGGGATCTTTGATTCATAGCTGTTATGAACATCAGCCCAGGTCACAACCTCGTATTCCAACAAGTTTTCTTTTAGCTTGAACGAGGCCGTCGAGCTTCGAGGATTAAGCCTTTGGTAAAAGCTTGCGCAGCCCATTCCTCCGAAATCGGAAGGAGCTCCATCCGTTCCCTTTGGAAACGGTTGAGAAATTCACGTAAAAACTCATCATCCCTTTGGGCTATACGGATGCACTTTTTTGGCACCGGCATGAGCTTTTATGAACGCATCCGCAAGCAATTCAAAAGAAGTGATTGAATGCTCGGGCAGATAGTCGTACCAAGTCAATGCTCCCTTCGACATAGTTTCCCCAAACTTTTTCAGCAACACGGATTCAATTTCATCCTCTTCGACGTCATTGCCATTTATGGCACAGGTGTATGAAGTCACGTGTTCCTGCGGGTCCGTTGTGCCGTCATACTTCTGGATATCCGGCATTTTGAACCTCTTCGGGATCAATTTCGGAGCCGCACTCGGAGGAAAAGGCCTTTGAATGTACCTCTTCGAATCCGGTCCTTTCAGAATAGGCGGAGCCCCCGGGATCTGGTCCACCCGAGAGTTGTGTGTTTCCACCCTCTTCTCAGTTGAATCTACATGCTTTGCCAATGTTTCGAGCATTCTCAGAACTTCGGTGGATGAACCAGCTCCGGACCCATTACTCTCGACCATCCGTGTTTCGTCCCTTCTGGGTTCGGCAGCACCTTTCGTCCTCTCCGGGGTCGTTTCATCATTTTTGCTTTGCAACTGGGCTATTGCGACTCCTTGTTCGGCAATAGCAGCTCTCTGTTCCTGCAACATTTCAAAAATTAAACGTAAGTTAACCTCATCCGGGGTGTCCGGTACTTTCCGGCCTTGCGCCCAGGACAAAGTAATTGAATTGTGAGTATTTAAGGGATCAGTGGCCGGCTGGGCGGCATTCTCCTGGTTCACGGTGTTCTGTCGGTTGAGGCCCTCCCTCAAATCAATGGAATTTGGGTCGATGGTATCTGCTGGTAAGCCCCGAAGCCCACTGTTCTCATTTTCGGCCACAATCTCGTTGTTGACGTGACCAGACTGTCCACTACTTGCCATTTGGTCCGTTTTCACAGAGATGAACAAAAGATTTTTTAATCTTAACGGGTGAGAGATAGAAGCTAAGATTAAAAGACCACTATTATCCTTGCCCCACGGTGGGCGCCAAACTGTTTACCCCGAATTTAGGTAATCAATTGAATTTGTAAGTGAGGTATAGGATATGTGGGCAAACTTTAATCTATTTTGGCTTTTCGTGGAATATATATATATGGATTCGTGTGCAATGGTTTGTATATACGAATATATGCGTTAATAACTTGAATAAATACGTTGCTATGGATGATCAAGTAAATGATGTTAGAAGAGTAAGCTAAAGACAATAATATTCCACTGATTCGGGCCAAAGATAAAAATGATATTTTGATTTGCTATTACAATGCTCTAGATCCCAAAAAGCTAACCCTTAAAAGTAGGGAAATGCCTCCTATTTATAGTTTTGCCTTATGGGCCTTGCATACAACATAAAGCCTTTTTAGAATAAAGTAAACCCTAAAAGGATAAGGTTGGGCTATACGGTACGACACCGTACGGTTGTCGGTATAAAGTGACGAACGATGTTGATGCGTGGCGATTTTTGTAACTAATTAACCGGACTAACGGCCACGATCAATTCGGTCATACGGCCGGACTAACGGCCACGATCAATTCGGTCATCGAAACCGGACTAACGGCCACGATCAACTCGGTCACGGCGAAATCGGATGGCGAGATAAAACAGTTTGGTCCGTAGATACCGGACCAAACAGATTTGCTTCACTTTTCTCAGGTCAGCCTCGGCCGGTGCAATTCCACCAGTTCTAAGGGAAGACTCGGTGATCATGCCTGTCTCTTCTTATCTCCGGTCTCACCGGTCTTGCATATATCCGGTTTTTACCGTATACAATATGAGCTTGAAGATCCTGCAGGTATATCTTGGATTGTGAACGTGGAACATATGAGCGCGATTTCTTTTTCGAAAGAGGTTGACCGAGTTTGTGAAGGAAAACAATTTTCGGTCAAAATATATGTGCCGACAGTGAATCTTCATGTTCTAAATTGTTTTCCCTCACAAACTTTGGTCAACCTCTTTGGAAAAAGAAATCGCGCTCAACCTGTTTCACATCTACAATCTAAGATATACCTGCAGGATCTTCAAGGACATATGACCCTGTATATCTCCATTGAAGAACTTGATAAAGATCGATGAAATTTTCCAAGTAAAGAAGACAAAAAAGAACACTACTTTAACTTGAACTCAGGTGAAAGAAAGTGGTGAATTACAGCCCAGCCGTTTGATAGCTTTTGTGTGTTTTTAAATTGGAAGTTAGCTTTGTTGAAGTTTGAGAAATCTTTCCACTTCTTGTCGTGCTTTTGATCTCTCTAATCAACCAAAACTACAAAACAGTTGCAATTTTTTCTATGCAGGGACTATTTGAGGCAAGAAAAAAAAATCTTTAGATGTAGAATCTGCTAATAAATAATTTATATTTCCAGTTTCAATTTTAAAAAAAAAATGTTTGAATTCTCTTTTTGTTTCCCTCCTCTTCCTAGTTTTACGGAGAAGGTCAGACTATAACTATAATCACAGGTGAGGAAGCAAAAGTAAGATCATGGGGGTCTTATTTTATGACAAGATTATATTCTATATCTAAATGCACAAGTTTTTGATCAATGAATAGGGGTGTGAAGTTATCTGTTTTCTTTGAAGACACCTTTCATAGTTCTTGTATTAAAAGAGAATCAAATACAGCTAGGCTACATTGATTTTCTTTATCTATTTCCAAACAGAAGCTAAATAGAGTAATGCCATTTTGAGTGATTTTACCACATCGCCAGCCAGTAAGAGAAGCCGAGCAAAAGCTATAGTATAAGTAATGGGGTGAGCTGACTGGATAACATACTTACCTGGACGGGGTTGATGGGCGATCAATAAGGTCCATGGCCTAGGTTGGTGACCTCCATTGCACTTTGGAGGGGTGCCGCCTAAGGTCGGCTCAAGTGGTCGAGCCTACGTCATAATTTGTGGCAACAGGGGGCCTGCGTTCGCGAGGCCCCTACCCAATTCAAGCCCAAAAATTATGCTCCTTCAAGAAATTGATCCAAGTGATTGTTTGGGATTGAATTCCCCTGGAAGATGGAATCTCAATAATATTTTACGTTAAGTCACAAGTAAAAGTTTTAGATGAACTCACATTTTGTCACGAGCAATTATGTTATCTAATGTAGTACCACAAAACCAAGATCTACTGAAACAAATAGAGGTATGCCCTTATTGCTACTGTCAACATTTTCACGTTGCACAAAGTTGAAAACTAACAGAACCTGTGTGTGCGTGTTCATGGGAGGTGGGGAGTTTAGTTTATTACATGCCATATTATTGCTGTAATTATTATCGTTTGTTTGCATAGGAGGAGAAAAGATTCGTAAACCGTGAGCTTGCTCGTATAGCTAATTAATGTAAACAACCTTCACTACTAGGTAAACATGTTTCATGCGATGGCAAAGCAAATAACCCTCTCAATCCAGCAGCGCTAGTACGTTCATCACTAAAACAAATAAAAGAAGTTGTCGAGCTCATTTGATACGAATGTGTATTAACACAAGAGAGTAAACCAGCTAATAAGGAAAGAACCAACGAATAAAGAATAGGGATCTTCTCCTAATCAGATTAGAAACTAAATCAATGATAGAGATATTAAGATATGGAAGATCAATCAAGAGATATCTTAATATCAATCAAGATATATTACCAATAACATGAAGGCTACGAGACAACAAAGCTGGAAAACTAAGGTTCTTCCTCTGAAACTCAAGGGAAAGATGGCATTACTGAGGTTGCGTGCTCGTTCTCCTCTGATATGTTGTGATCAACAGATATTCCATAAAACACACAACACACACCCATGGAACATAACTCTTTCGTTTCCTATCTCTCACTTCTAAACTTAAGTTTTGCAACATATATATAGATGTTGGTGGATAAGTTTGAAACTGTTGAAATAGGCAATGGATATTGAGACCAAAAAATGCATAGAGAAGTTGCAGGAAGAAAAGGGAGGTTGCTGCAATATTCGTAATGGCACGGAGCATGATCGAGAGGGTAAGGCGGCACAGTGTGAATGCTCATACACTTTCAACAAGATGTAGCTCTTGAATAACCCTGTACAATCAAATGATCTGCAATTTGGTCTATGTCACAAAAATAACAACATACCCAATATGACAGATGGTGGGGTCTGGGGAGGGTGCGGTTTCTGTAGACCTTACCCATACCTCGTGGGTTGTTTCCAACAGACACTCGGCTACAATCTGGTCTATGTCAGTATGTTCAATATGTGCTGTGTACATCATAGGGAATGTAAGAGCCTCAAAGCTTAAATGTACAGAAACAAAGACATGGGGTCTTATTTTCTCACTCTGAAAATTGCCTCAAGATCAGAGGAAATTATATTCATTCTCTAAATGCACAAGTTCTTGATCAATGAATTGTACCTTCAATATCCGAGTCAAATTTATCATGGCCAACTAGAAAAATTTTAAGGATCTTTAGGTGACATTAAATTTTTAAGTGTTTGTACGAAATTTTTTACGAAGAATTGTTCTCGGATGTGTTGCGAGTTGATCTGAGTTCGAAAAATAAGATGTCCCTTGCCAAAATCACAAATCAACAACAACAATATACCTAGTGGAGTCCGAGGAGGGTAGGATGTACGCGCGGACCTTTTTTTATCTTTATGGGGTAAAAAAAAATTTGTTTCGATAGACCCTCAGTTCAAAAGAAAAGACAGGGATGTGACAACACATATCAAGGTAAAATCATTGGTAAAGAAATATCCCCATTGATAAATAGGTTCTCTAAAATACCATATGAATTCTCAGTGTCCCAGTCAACAAAATTCAAGTGTTATAGTTGTCGAAGCATAGTTTTATAATAAAAGGGTTCATTCTGTAAATTTAAGACACCTTTAATGGCTCTTGTTTTGAAAGAGACTCAAGTATAGGCTCCATTGGTTTTCTTTAACAGAAAGCTAAAGAGAGTAATGTCATTTTGAGTGATTTTACCACATCGCCAGCCAGTAACAGAAGCTAAGCTAAGCTCTAGTACAGGTAATGGGCTGACCTAATTGGATAACATACTTACCTGGACGGGGTCAATAGGCGATCAATAAGACCCATGGTCTAGGCTGGCAACCTCCATTGCACTTTGGAGGGGTGCCTGCCTAAGGTCGGCCCAAGTGGTTGAGCCGACGTCATAATTTGTGGCAGTGGGGGCCTGCGTTCGCGCGGCCCCTACCCAATTTTAAGTCCAAAAATATATGGTCCCGTTTTAAGTTTGTTCAAGTGTCATCTTGCAAGATCAAACTCGAACTGACATATATTGTGCTTTTACTCTGCCTTTTATGTTCTATCTCTTATAATTAATTGAAGGGCCAACTACGTATATATACATATTAAGAACAAATATTTACGAAACGTGACGATAGTTTTTTATTTACAAAACATAACATTACAAACCCTATACAAATACAATCAAAAAGAAAAATACTGAGCTTATCTCCCAAATAAATGCGCGTATCTCTTCTCTCCCAAAAAAATACGGAACTTCACACCAAAATATCTCGTTTTTTCCTTCTTTCTCTCCCCCAATTTCACCAAAATTCACACCAGAAAATCAAACCAAAATTCTCTTCTCATCAATATCGATAGATTAGGGTTCAAAATACGTACAGGAGATTCAAAATCGGTGTGAAGTTTGCACCAATTTTGCACCTGTTTTCTGTAGTTTTGTTTTTCAATGAATCAATTGTGATTGAAAAAACGGATGATTCAACATCGATACACTTACAAATTACCAAAATACACAGTGGAATTACACAATACGAGCAGGTATTTCCCCCTATTTTTTTCGCTGTAAATTTGTTGAAGAATTCTAATTGATTTAGGATGCTGCTAACAATGGCGGATAGCACAATTCATTCAATAATGTTTCAACACAGTGGGAGATGGAACACATCATGTGAATATACTTGAACTCCAAATACATTATGTTTTGAATCGTGTGTGAAAGTTGTGTGAATGTACGTACAAATATATATTTTGATAGTGTGAATCGTGTATGAATAGTGTTATAAATGTAGTTTCTGTAGAATGGTGTGAATCGTGTATGAATAGTGTATAAAAGTTGTAAAAATCCAGCTACATGGTTGTAAAAATTCCTGTATGAATAGTGTGTAAAAATCGTGTATGAATAGTTGTAAAAATCCAGAAATCCAGAAGTAGTTGTAGAATGGAAGTGATTTGATTTAGACAAATTTGTTTATTGAAGCATGTATGAATATTCTATTATAGGTAGATATGTGGATTTCAAAATTGAAGGAATCCTGTACAATTCAAATTCGAATTATAGTGGATTGATTTCTATAATTGCTGCTCAACTGGGGATAGATGCCACACTCCAAACCATGATGATTAAATACATTGTTAGTGATCAATGCCCACCAATGATCATACACAACGACATGGGCGTCCGGGTATATTTAGATGAAAAAAAAAAGAATATAAAAATTTCTTCAGTATGTTTCCTTTATGTATCACATTGGAGATAGAGAAATCGATGCAATCGAGTTTCATCATAGTGAAAGTAGTTCTAGGTCATTTAAAAGGGTTTGGGATATCGAGTTCAATAATGCCGAAAGTAGTTCCAGGTCAATAAAAAGGGGTTTGGATATTCAATCTTCGTACATGGGGAATATGATTCAACTGATTGATGTGGCTTCCAGTGGAGATGTTGAGTTACTGGATAGTTTTGCAAGTGAAATAATAAGCGACCCTCGACATGAATTTGTTGCGAACCAACAAGTTTACAAGGATAAAGAAACACTCTCTGAAGTTATGAAGCAATATGCGTTTATGAAGCACTTTCAATTTCGGGTGAAACGGTCTACGAACAAACATTACTGTTCCAATGGAAAGTCAAAGATGCTCTGGTGATAACATGAATTTTAGGGTCAATTGACCTTCTTATTGTTCTTAATCTCAGGCCGTACAAGACTGCAAAGAACATGTGGGATTATTTACAAAAGGTTTACAACCAAGTCAATAGCATAAGATGATTTCAGCTAGAGCATGAAATTGCTAATTACTCTCAAGGAGGTCTCTCTATTCAGGATTATTTTTCTGGATTTCAGAACTTATGGGCTGAATTTACTGATATTGTTTATGCTAAAATACTTGCTGAATCTCTCTCTATAATTCAAGCAGTTCATGAGCAAAGCAACCGAGACCAATTTTTGATGAAATTGCGATACGATTTTGAGAGTGTTCGCTCTAACTTGATGAACCGTGACCCATCTCCCTATTTGGATGTTTGTTTTAGGGAATTACTTCATGAAGAGCAGCGTCTTGCCACATAAAATGCTTTCAAGCAAGCAAATGATGTCACTGTTGTGTTTGCTGCTCAAGGAAAACGAAAGGGCAGGGATATGACTAGAACTCAATGCAACAGCTGCAAGTAATATGCTCATATTGCTAGCAATTGTGGCAAGAAGTTCTGTAATTATTGTAAACAACAAGGACATATTATCAAATAGTGTCCCAAACGCCCTCAAAATCGTAGGGTTAATGCTTTTCAATATGATGTAAGTGGTTCCATTACTGATAATTCATCTTCTGCAGGACAAATTCTTACTCCTGAAATAGTCCAACAATTGACTGTGTCAGCCTTTTTGGTTTTGGGATTACAAGGTAATGATGCTGCATCTAATTTTTGGCTTGTTGATTCTGGTGCTTCCAATGATATGACCAACTCAACAAGTATACTAAAAAATGTTCGTAAGTATCACGGTCCATCACAAATTCAGGTTGCCAATGGTAGTAATCTACCCATTACCAAAGTTGGGGATATTACTCCAACTTTCAAGAATGTTTTTGTTTCACCAAAACTCTCAACTAATCTTATTTCAGTTGGACAATTGGTAGATAACAATTGTGATGTGAATTTTTCTCATAATGGTTGTCTTGTGCAAGATCAGGTTTCAGGGACGATAATCGTGAAGGGGCCTAAAGTTGGAAGATTATTTCCAATACGCTTTTCCATTCCTCCTGTTCGATCTTTTGATTGTACATCTACTGTTAGTAAGATTGTGGTTTGACATAAGCGTCTAGGACATCCAAATTCTATTGTGTTGTCTCATTTATCGAATTCTAGTTTATTGAGAAAAAAAATGAATTTTCAACTGCTTAATTTGATTGTTCCACTTGTAAATTAGGCAAAAATAAAACTCTTCCTTTTCCTAATTTTGGTAGTCGTCTTTGCAAAGTGTTTTGATATTATTCATAGTGATGTTTGGGTCATTTCATGAATTACTTTTCATTCTCATTTCAAATACTTTGTGACATTTATAAATGATTATAGTCGGTTTACATGGGTGTATTTTCTCCATTCCTTCATATTCAAGACATTTTTGGCTTACATTGAGAATCAATTTTCAACCTGCATCAAAATGTTAAGATCTGATTCTGGTGGAGAATATATGTCCCATGAATTCAATAATTTCTTGCTTGAGAAAGGAATCGTCTCACAACACTCTTGCCCGTATACGCCACAACAAAATGGGGTTGCTGAGCGTAAAAATCGTCACCTTTTAGATGTCACTCGTACTTTATTGATTGAGTCCTCTGTCCCATCTAAATATTGGGTGGAAGCTTTGTCTACTGCTGTTTATTTAATTAATAGACTTTCATCTAAATTGTTAAATCTTGAGTCCCCATATTATCGTCTTTATCACCATAATCCTAGCTATCACAATTTTCATACATTTGGTTGTGTTTGTTTTGTGCATCTGTCTCCTTCTCAACACAATAAACTTTCTATTCAGTCTACTAAAGGTGCTTTTATGGGTTATAGTACTTCGCAGAAAGGGTTTATTTGCTATGATCCAAGTTCTAATAAATTTCGTGTTTCTAGAAATGTTGTTTTCTTTGAGAATCAGTATTTATTTCCTACTCATGTTGAGTCATCTTCTGTTTCTCCTCTTCTTCCTACTTTTGAGGATTTGTCATCTTCTTCTAAGCAATTCAAACCTGGATTTGTGTATGAACGAAGTCAGCCAACTTTACCCCATCCCAAAACTGATCCGCCACCTGAGACTGCTCCACAGTCATAATCTGAGATTTCTTTAAGGCCTGCTCCTCTTGAGCCTACTCGGTGATCTACCCAGTACGAAGTACTCCTAATTGGTATGGTTTTTCCTCTACTTTATCCACCATTTCTGTTCCAACTTGTTACTCACAAGCTTTCAAGCATGAATGTTGGCAGAAAGCAATGGAGGACGAACTTTTGGCTCTTAAAGAAAATAACACATGGGACATTGTTTCATGTCCTTCAAATGTCCGGCCAATTGGATGTAAATGGGTTTATTCAATTAAACATCATTCTGATGGAATTCTTAATCGGTACAAAGCTCGCTTGGTTGTCCTTGGTAACAAACAAGAGTATAGTGTAGATTATGATGAGATTTTTGCACCAGTAGCAAAAATGACTACAGTGTGAACTAATATTGCCATTCTTTGCATCACAAAACTGGCCTCTTCATCAAATGGATGTCAAAAATGCTTTTCTCCATGGTGATCTAAAAGAAGATATTTATATGAAACCTCCATCTAGTTTGTTTTCATCACCTACATCAGTTGTTTGCAAGTTGAAGCGATCTTTGTATGGATTAAAACAAGCTCCTAAAGCTTGGTTTGACAAGTTCGATCTACTTTACTTCAATTCTCTTTTGAACAAAGTAAATATAACTCATCTTTGTTTCTTCGGAAAATATCTACAGGTTGTGTTCTTCTTTTGGTATATTTAGATGACATCATTATCACAGAAACTGATTCTCATTAATCACTAGCCTCCAGCAGCAACTTAAGGATTCTTTTCATATGAAAGATCTTGCTACTCTAACATATTTCTTGGGCCGTTGGAAGTTCATTATAATTCTTTAGGTGTGTTCTTAATCTAGCACAAATATACTCAGGATTTGATTGCTTTGGATGGTCTTCAAGAATCTCCCTCTGTTGATACTCCATTGGAATTGAATGTAAAGTATTGTTGTGATGAATGAGATCTTCTTCCTGATCCAACTTTGTTTCGACAATTAGTTGGGAGCCTAAATTATCTTACTATTACTCGGCCTGATATCTCTTTTGCAGTTCAACAAGTCAGTCAATTTATGCCGACCCCCCGTCATCTACATTTGGTGGTTGTTCGTAGCATCATTCGATATCTCTTAGGACCATCTACTAGTAGATTATTTTCTCCTGGTGGTTCTCCTATTCAGCTTAATGCGTTTAGTGATTCTAATTAGGCTGGCTATTATGAGGCTCGCCGCTCCATCATGGGATGGTGCATGTTTGTTTCTCAGAGATTCTTTGATATTTTGGAAGAGCAAGCACCAAGATCGTGTTTCAAAATCTTTAATAGAGTCTGAATATCGAGCAATGTTTACTGCTTGCTTCGAGATTATTTGGCTTCGTGGTTTACTTAGAATAAGATTTCCTCAATATAATCCTACTCCTCTCCACGCTGACAACACAAGTGTCATTCAGATTGCAACCAATCCAGTTTATCACTAAAGGACCAAGCATATTGAAGTAGACTGTCATTTTATCAGAGAAGCTGTAGATAGAAGAGTTATTACTCTTCCACATGTATCTAGTGATCTTCAAATAATTGATGTGTTTACAAAATCCATGGCACGACAACATCATCAGTTTCTAGGCAAATTGAGGCTTTTTGATCCACCGGCATCAATTTGAGGGGGGATGTTAGCATAATGGACAGATTGTAGAATATCTACATTAAGATATTCTCGATATGGTGAATATGAAGAGATACTACGAATATAAGAAATATTATTAGGGATATTCTACATTTAGTGTAGAATATTGTGTAGCATTAGTTGTAGAATATTATGAAGAATATTTTGTAAAATTTACATTTAGTGTAGGATATTTTACTTCCTTTCATCTGTTATTTCTCTTGTATATAAATGTCAATGTATTCTGATGTATTGGAATCAAGTAATTGAGATAGTCATTCTTCAACTTCTCTGTTCTTGACACCTCTGATGTTGTGACTAGATGATATTCCACAAAACACACACCCATGGACCCAGGGGCGGAGATAGGTAACCGCCAGGGGGTTCAGATGAACCGCCTCGGCAAAAATTACACTGTCTATACAAGGTTAAAATTATTTTTTATGTATACATAGTACATGTTGAACCCCCTTGACATCTTCATGCATTTACTTCTTCATATATTTGAATTCCCTATGTGAAAATCTTGGCTCCGCCATTGCATGGAACATACCTCTTTCATTTCCTATCTCGCACTTCTAAACTTTAAGTGCATAATATATAAATGTTGGCAAAGAAGTTTGAAACGTTGAAATAAGAGTTTGGCTTGTTGAAATAACGATGGATATTGAGGCCAAAAAATGAATAAAGAAGTTGCTGCAATCCGTAGTGGCCAGAAGCAAGATCAAAGGGTAAGGCGCAGTGTGAATGCTCATACAATCTCAACAAGCTGAAGCTCTTGAATAATCCCCAGTACAATGAAATGATATACATATTGTAGATAGTTTGTACATCATAGGGAAAGTAAGATCCTCAAAGCTTAAATGTAGGGAAATTAAGACACGCCATGAAGCAGATTGGGCTTATAGATTGCTGGGTCATTTGCACTATTTCCCTTCAAAGGTATTGGTCTTTAATTTTTACCCTTCGCTAAAATTTTTTTGGTTTCAGGTTCGAACTCCCGCTCGGCCAAAAATTAAAAAAATAAATCGCAAGGTAGGCTTTAGATTCGCAAGGCTCAGGCAGAGTTTCAAACCCTACCTTAAGGTAGAGTTTTGCCTTCACCAGAAGACAAAACCCTGCCTTAAGACAGAATTTTGCTTTCAGGCATAAGGCAATACATTTTTTTTTTTTTACTTAGTTGGAATTTTACAAACCTCTGCCTTAAGGCTTAACTTTTGCCGAATAGGCCTAATTTTGGGTAAAAGTATTCCTTAAGGCAAACCTCTGCCTTAAGGCCTAACTTTTCTACAAACATCTACCTTGTGAGATTTCTTTTTTTTTTAATTTTTTTTTACTAAGGCCTTTTAATATATTTTGGTTTTAGGCCACCAAATTCGACCGAGCCGCCCCGCCCCTTTAGGTGGTCGGTCACAGCTCGGGAGATATTGGATTTCTCTCGAGTTTTGTAGCATTTGAGGAGTTGTTCTCAAACAGCTTGCTGATAATTAAGGAGGGAAAGGATAATATATAGGAGAAAAGGAAGAAAATTGTTGTCCTTCGTACTTCCCGAATTAGAAAACGAGAAAAAGGCTAAAATTACCCCTGACCTTTGAGAAATAGTTTATCCATACCTTCTGTTATACTATTGGGCCAATTATGCCCTTACCGTTGTACTATGGTTCAAATTTAGCCCTAATCTAAACGGACTGCCACGTGTCCTAATCCTAGACGCCCAACCCATTTCCCCTTATAATTTCATCCGCATCAAATTATTCTCCGAATCCAACTCATCAAATTAATTCACCCAGCCCGTTTTTGCTTATTTCAAACCCAAATAATACATTTCAACCCTACAAACGCTCTCTCTCTACACTCAATCACGTCAAATTAATCTCTCTACATTTCAACCCGTCTTTTGTTTCCAATACCTGAATGAAGTGCTTTTACATTAACATTAGCAATAAAAAATTAGCCTTTGGGCTAAGACAGGCACATTGATTTTGTGAAGATGGTCCTTATAAAAGAAAGTCCCACTTCTATTCCTTAGTACCCTTTTCAAAGGTACATTGATAGTCACGATAGAAGTTTAAAAGAATAGTGCCTGCATAAAATGTGACCATGTGATACTCCATGAATAATAATAGCAGTAAAAGTAAAAAAAAAAAAAAAAATTCTTATTTACTTTTTCAGTGGGGAGTCTTTGGGTAGTTTGGAGGATGCAAAATTTTAATCTACTGAAGCTTTAAGATAGATGTTAGGTGTGCAAAATATCATGTCAGCAATCGACCACACGCCCTTTCGGCCCTAAAACATATTTGTTGCATTCATGAAGCTTATTATATCACATAAACTATTCTTGGGAAAAATCTGGGATTTGAAATTAATGGAATTAAGTAAAAATAAGGAGATAGAACAGGTATTGGCTAAGGACACTACCTTGGTGTAGAGAGAGAGAGAGTGAGTATAGGGTTGAAATGTATTATTTGGGTTTGAAATAAGCAAAAATGAGTTGGGTGAATTAATTTGATGGGTTGGATTCGGAGAATAATTTGATCCGGATGAAATTATAAGGGGAAATGAGTTGGGCGTCTAGGATTAGGACCAGTGGCAGTCCGTTTAGATTAGAGCTAAATTTGGACCATAGTATAACAGTAAGGGCATAATAGGCCCAATAGTATAACGAAGAGTATGAATAAACTATTTCTCAAAGTTCAGGGGTAATTTTGGTCCTTTTCCGATTAGAAAATGACATCAAAATTTCAATATTCCGTCATGTTCAATAAATAAGTATACCCAATGCCGGCTCAATGGGGAGGCAACTAAGGCAATTGCCTTAGGACCCCCAAAATTGAGGGCCCCAAAATTTATTGTTTTATATATTATTATATATCATAAATATTATTAATAAAGAGATATTATTTTTTTAAAAAATGTGATAGCAGGTTTTCAGATAAATAACTCACATTTCATAATAAACATGTATATATAAAAATGATTAATCTGATAACGATATTGATAGAAAAAGTTTTTGAAAAGTGTCTTTTGTAGTATTTTTTTAGAACTGATTATTTTTAATTTGAAGTCATTGTTCACTTCAAATTAAATGGACAATATTTCAAATGTATGGGAATTGATATTAGAGTATGTGGATTATATAAGAAAATAGCGTTTTTTATTAAATATTACACAAGCCTTTGTAAATAAAGTTACAGTGGGAGCTGGCGATAATCCATTGACAAATCAAGATACGTACAAAATTGTTAATGAAAAAAATTATTTTATTAATAAACATAAGGCCTCTTATTATGGTTTGGCTTTAGGCCACCAATTTCATTGAACCGACCCTGTGTACCCTAGAGAAAAAATGTATTCCTTTCTGTATAGACAAAAAAAAAGAGAAAATTGTTTGATTTCTCTTTTAGTTTCCCTTCCCTTCCTAGTTTTCCGAAGAAGGTCAGTTTATTACTATCCAAGCAAAAGAAACATCACGGGGGACTTATTTTCTCTGTCGAAATGGCCTCAAGAGGAAACCAGATTATATTCCTTCTCTAAATGCACAAGTTCTTGATCAATGAATGGTTTTCACTAGAAAAGTGAAGTGCAGATTGTATACGGTAAAAACCGGATCAATTTGTGACCGATAAGATCGAAGCAAAGGACAGGGTCAAATGGGCATGAATACGTTCGATCTTGCCCCACACCGGGGTGTTGTACCCAATGCAGCATATTCGAGCCAAAATAAGCGTGTCTGTTAGTCCGGATAGTCTGAAACCGAATGTGCATGTCAGTTGTTCCGGATAATCAGTTGTGAGGCTGCCACGCGTCATAAAATCGTTCCGCCATTTGTACTGACAACCGTACGGATCAGCCTTATCCTTTTTAGGGTTTGTTCAGAAAGGCTTT
>NC_081349.1:69396829-69411829 GCF_029784015.1 Lycium ferocissimum
CTCTTTCTCATGTTCTCTGTTATTTGAGTCTACATATAGATTTTATTTGTATTTAAGACTAGTATTCAGTTATGGATATTGTTTTTAAATTAGAGCTCTTATACTAGTCTAGATCAGGTCTTTAGGTATTTGCTATGTATTATTACTTCCGCACATTACTTAGTATTTTAGATATATTGAGACTGCATATGTAACTATATTTCAATTCCGCATGATCACTTAGAATGATGTAGAGTAAGGGAAGGGTTCACCGAGTAGGGGGATTTTATAGGTGCCCGCACGACTCATGAGTTGGGTCGTGACAATTTAGTAGTACCGTTTTTATTTCAACATCCCAATTTTACCTAATAACACTTTCCTATTGGAATGACATGACATATTTAAAACGCATAAAATTCAAAAGATATTTTATTGTTATACGCAACTTTAAATTAATATTATAATATAAGATTCAATTATTATTTGTATATATTTTTAAACTTCGTGTCTGTAAGTATTTAAATTTTATTAGATTTAAATCCATGAAATAACTTGGACTGTATTAAATTCAAGACAATAGTTCAAATGTATTGGGCTACTCCATTTAAGTGGACTACAAATGATGAGCTCATTTTTAATAGCTCAAATCGAAATAGCTATTAGCCCATCTTAAAGCCTAGCCTCATGCCACGTGTCAAATGATGTGGCAATCCAAGACATATAAATGAGCCAATAAAATCATGCCATGTGTCAAATGATGTAGCAATTCAAGTCAAGTAAATAAGCCAATGAAATCATGCCACGTGTGCAGATGACATGTTTTCTGGCCAATCAAATTAAGCTCGTCACCAAGTGCATATGGCTAGTCAGTTCAAACCGAACAATCAAATCACACAGTTACACCCTTCCCTAAAACTATAAATAGGGGTCCTCATAACTCATATAGGAGGAGAGATTAAGAACAAGAAGCAAGAATAAGAAGCAAGAAGAGAGCCCATTGATCAAAAACCACATATTTCTCTACAAGTTCAAGCATTCAAACAATCAAGTTCAAGTTCAAGTTGAAGATTAAAAACGACGATAAATATGAAGGCGTTCAAGATCAAGTTATTTGTTCGTGAAAAATAATTCAAATCCAAACTCAAATACGAAAATTCAAGCTACTCAAGCCCTTGAATCTAAATCACATTCAAGTTCAACATAGTTTATATTATTGTTGGAGAATCAAAGGATTATATGGAGATCGTAACACTCAACATACTTAAAATCAAATACTACAGTTTGTTACTCAATTTACCTGTCCTAATTATTATTTTTCTCGACTCAAAATTTGTTGTTTACAATGTCAATTAAACTAACAAAATAAAATGAACGGGGTATACATTTTCTTTTCTTTTGTTTTCTCCAAAACTCTACAAACATAAATAATATTCTATTTGAAAAGAAGAGAAAACTTTATTAAGTAGTATAATATACATGCATGCAACCTAACATCTTTTAAAATTTCCATGAATGATGAGATTACATTTTTACACATTACCCTCTTCCCTCGAATCCGCGACTTTTGTAGCACAAAAAAAAAAGTTCAACCAAACTAACAAAAAAAAAAAAAAAAAAAAAAAAAAAAAAAAACACATATATAGGTTTCACGCACTAATTTAGTGCGTGAAAGGACCAAACTGCAAAAAATAAAGTTTGGCCTTTCACGCACTAAATTCGTGCGTGAAAGAGGCCAACAAAACTCGGCCCTCCTTCCCCACCAGCGACCCGTTTCACTCCAACCCCACCAGTGAACCGGCCATTAAACCGCCATCTCAGTGGTCCCCAACCCCCCAAAACGTCTTTTTCGTATTGTTTTTCAACCCAAAAGTCAATATTCTTGGTATATTGAAGTGTAGGAATAAGTTTCTAAGGTTAGATTTTGGAATAGAGCGGCGCAGAGGTCATTTTGAAAACTCAAAAAAACCTTCAATCTAGGTATTTCACTACGAATTTTTTATTACATTGCTAAATATATTATTACCCTAAGCATGGTCATTGTGTAACTGTGGTGGATTTCCCGTTTTGCGCATTTTTTTTGTGCGTTTTTGGGCAGTCCGTATGCACTGTTGGGACTGCCCATTTTTTCATTTTTTTTAATTTGTTGATCTATTGTTAATTAGTTAATTATTTATTAATTGTTTATTTTAGTATTTGTTAATTGTTCGATTAGCGACTTAAGTATGTATTAATTGTTAGACTAGCTATTTCAATTGTTAGACTAGCTAATTATTTATTTATTTTTTGTTAAGCCAATTGTTTATTTGCTAATAATTTCTTAATTGTTTCATTAGCTGATTAATTGTTTATTTGTTAAATATACGATAATAATTTATTATTTTTTTGATTAATTACTTAATTGTTTATTTATTAAATATATGATAATAACTTGTCAATTATTTGATTAGTTAGTTAATTTTTTATTTATTAATTATTTATACTAATTATTTTCTAACTAATTGTTAATTATTTGACTTATTAATTTTTAATCTTTATATTTTAGGATTGAAAACCCTTAGTTTAGGATTCATAACCCGTAGCTAGGATTGAAAACCCTTAATATAATTTTCGATAAAAGATTACATAACTAATATTACTTGTTAATGATTGATTTAAAATACGTAAAACAGATGGGTCACCACAATCGTTAATAAAATTTTCGATAAAAGATTACATAACTAATACTACTTGTTAATGATTGATTTAAAATACGTAAAACAGATGGGTCACCACAATCCTTAATAAAAATTTTGATAAAATATTACATAACTAATACTACTTGTTAATGATTGATTTAAAATACGTAAAACAGATGGATCACCACCCTCTTGATCCGGGGCCCTTCAACTGAGAGTTACTGTATCTTCAGCCCTAGCATAGGTCGCAAAATATATAGACATCCGACCTGCAGCCTGAGGCTCAGGTCCGTACCCGATTAGGGGACTCAGCATGGGAGATCTTAGCAGCTCGCCCCCCACATCCTCGTGTCCTGGATATACTACGTCGGGGCGGTATCTGCCAGTGCGTCGAAGTTGGTCGGTTACAACATGATAGGTCGCTAGTGACGGCATTGATTGAGAGGTGGCGACCGGAGACGCACACATTTCATCTCCACATCGGTAAGGCTACCATTACCCTTCAGGATGTGGAGGTCATTTATGGGCTACAGGTTGATGGACGCCCGTTATATATTTAGGAGCCTCTGTCGCCGCCGCCTTGCGGGATGAGTTGACTAGGCTCACCGGTTTCGCGACTCTGGATGATCATATTTCCGGCCAGAGTCGGCTTTTGTTGTCGACCCTTTATGCTCACTTCGCGCCTCACAAACATGCGACATCCGATTGGAGAGGACACGCCTCGGGGGCGATGTCGACCAGACGTGCGCATCTATACCTACTCATCATATTTGGGGCCATCCTGTTCCTGAACACTTCGGGTTTGCATGTGAGCTTGAGGTATCTTCGGTATATCGACGATCTTGCTGAGATAGGATGTTATAGTTGGGGCGCTGCTATGCTGGGCGACATGTATTCTGCCGATGTTCTATGGGCACGAGGGTAGAGGTCCCTGCATTTTGCTCGCTCCTTCAGGTAATATATTTAAGTATGTGTAATTAAACACAAAATATTTTTTTTTAAAATGACGACTGATAAAATATTTTTTAAATGATTATATCAGATATGGGTGTGGACTAGGTTGAGACCTTTTCAGCCCATACCAGCTCACCCTCCCGCTGACTATCTTACTGTGCCGATGCCATACATGCGGAGATGGTCGCGAGGCGTACGCCGACATACGGAGACGCACCACAGCCTTCTCCCGTTTAGGGATCATCTAAACCGCATGATGGCGCAGACGGTATGTTCATATTTTGGATCCACACGCTAGACCACATAGCTACTATTTTAGTCTTTTATTGTTAACTAGTTCAATTCTTTTTACAGGCTTTTATATGGACGTCGTATGATCATATTTTGGATGAGCTGCCGGCGTTTTGTAGGGCTGGTCAGCACATATGGATGTCGCGGTGTCCATTGATACATATGGATATCGTTGAGTATCACACGCCCGACCGCATGTTACGGCAGTTTGGGTATGTACAAAATATAGCCGCGGCTACGGATTGGGAGCATGGCCACTATGTGAGGGACGAGCGTGCGGACGTCGATGATACATGGCGACTCCATATGCAGCAGCAGGTCCAGAGTTGGGATGTGAGGATGACGAGCCTAGCGGTGGTCGGACATGACACTCTGATCCATGTGTACATGGAGTGGTACATGCGGATCACTCACATCATTATTGGCAACCCCTCTAGGCGTCGTCCAGATGGCCTGGGATATGTAGCTCTTGCAGGAGCGTACGAGGCGCTGGTAAGTTTTATTAGTCTTAAACTTAAACCTTCGTCTTATGTACTACTTTACAAATTTATTCAATTGTTAATATTTGCAAACATATGCAGGTACGGACCGTTCAAACGATGCGCTATGAGAGCACTACACGTACAGAGGCCCCCGAGACAGCGGAGTATGTAAGACGGATGATTGAGCTTGCGCCGGGGCGACGGTATGGGACAGGCACGCCAACTTTGAGCATCTCCACGAGCGTGTTCCCGGTGCCCCGCCCGGGACGACGGTGGTCGTGGTCGCCGAGGAGCTGGTGGCCGTCGCAGAGGTGGTAGGGCTGGCAGAGGTGATGAGGCTCCGTCGGCTTCAGAGATCCCGCCGAGTTCTTACCGGCCGGCGACTACAGATATCCCATCGACTTCTCATTCCCGGCCGTCGACTTCACAGACACCTCTGTATACGCCGGACCCTTTTTCAGATTATGTGCCCTGGCCTTCATTTCCACATCCACCTGTTCGTGATCCACAGGGTGAGCGGCCGGTTCGTGATCTACAGGGTGGCTTACATCTGGACTTCGACGACTCCATGTTCGAGGACTTCGTGTTTGATACGGCACCATCTGCATCTCCTGCTCTGGGGGCCGCTCAGGAGCCTTCTTACCAGGCATCTCAGGAGGTCGTCGACACACATGTTTGACTTTTACAATAAAGTAAAATAATTTATTAATTAATTATTTATTTCAGGTTCATTTTAGAATAAATCTAAACTAAATTGTTTATATATTATTTCAGGTTCATTCTTCTACGCCTGTGGACCCATCACCGGGGCCCACTCAAGAGACCGTTGAGGAGCCAGCTCAGGAGCCCTCTTGTCACGACCCAACCCCTCACGACTAGTGCCATCTCGGCACCCAAACGCATCTATCGACACATCTCAAATTATATCAAACACACCCAAGTATCCAACCTGACAATAAAATATTTCAAATAAAATTATTAAAAAATTTCGGCGGAGTTTCCTTTATTTTACGGACTAGTTTAACCCCGCACGCGTAAAAAACCAACAAAGGCCACAAATTAAACAACCTATATATACATGCGGACCGGCCGCCGCGCGCGTGGGATCGCCCAAACACAACATATACATACGCGTACGTGGACGGGTCTGTCCACGATGAGATTGACGACGGAATCATGTTATGGGACGGGCCCCCCGACATAAATACATACATATTCCCAAAGTGTATATACCAAAATATATGAATCGGGGAGCACTCCCGAAGATAGATGGCCTAAGCAGTGGATCCTCAACCGGCGGCGGTACTGCCATAAACGAAGAAAGGGGTCGGTGCGGAATATGTACCGAGTATGTAAGAGGAGGAACATAACCGGGGATGGAGTATAGAACTTAGGAAATCAAAACTTACCTTGAATCGTATATCATGTATATCCATATCATATCATCAAGTCATTATGCACATATAACGGCCTAGCCCTCGGGAACTCGGTAAATAAAGTCATGTCCCATGTATAGTAATCATGTAAGGTAATCATATGCATATGCGATTGTGAATGTTCAAATGTCAAATCCCCAATCATCACATCATCAGATCATCATATATGTATATATATATATATATATATATATATATATATATATATATATATATATATATATACATATATAATAACTCGTGCGGGACTCGGTGAAAAAATGAAACGTGATTTTAATAGGTTGAAAAAAAAAAAAATAAACCAGAATATTATATGCACAATATGAAAATTCATACAATTTTTCCATCAATCCAAATATTGTTCCATTGGACCCGAAATGGTCCCCAAACCCAAGAACAACATCAAATACACTTTCTTTTTCCAAGTTCATGATTTACATCATTAATCCACACACTAACAACGCAATATTCATAAATGTAGAAATTACATAAAATCCACATAAATTCCCAAGTCATCCCATAACCAACATAACATTATTCTAAGTCGTCAAACTTGCATTTTTCCTTATAAAATCCATAACGACGACAACGAAAACACTAACGACAATTTCATTCAAGTGCCATTCGACCCATTGCCACACCTAGGGAGGATTTTCATTCTTTTCTTCACACCACAACAAATAAAACATGCTAACTAACATTAATACATGGCTTATACCACAACACACATAAACGGCTTGATTACCATGACGGCCATATATTTCCTCCTAACATGAATTTCTTCCCTTTTTAGTATACAACAACACATATAAACCATCTATAACACAAGAAAACAAGATTAAACTCACCTTTCTTCTTCAACCTCTTAACTTGTTCAAAGTTGGTCGCTAGAGAAAACGAGCGAGCTTTGTCCAAAACAACAACACCACGTTACGCACCCTTGAATTAGCAAGTTTTTGAAGAATTTATTTTTTTCTTGATCAATTCTTAGTCTTGTTTTCCTACATTGTTGCATTATTCTCTCTTCATTTTCTCCAAGTTTCTTGAAAATTCTATATGTGACCATGATGAAAATGATCCCACAAGTCATCTTTTATTGCATATTTTACCAACACACCATGGCCCATGACCCAATTGGCCGGCCACATGGCCCCTAATTTTCCCTTTTTTTTTTTTTTTTTTCCATTTTCATAAAATAATTCCCTTTCCAAAATTTGAATACTTTCCCCAAAATACAATTTGACCCCAATTGTTTCTTTAATATTTCCATCCCAATAAAACCATACACGACTTAAGCCTAGAATATAAAAAAAATCTCAAAATCTCGGGCTTCTTGTTGTTAGTGGTTTCATTATTTTCAAAATACGGGATATAACACCTCTCACCAGATCTCGGAGGCGTTGACACACGAGTTTGATTTTTACAATAAAATAAAAAAAAAATTATTAATTAGTTCATTATAGTAAATCAAACTAAATTATTTATATGTTATTTCAAAATTAAATCTGTTAAATTTGATGAGATTGACGAGGAGCCATGTTATGAACCGGCCCCACCGCCCACCGTCATTTCCCAATTATGTTATGAACACTAGGAAGGGAAGCAAGGATGATCATGCCATAGAGCATGTACGGATTAAGAGGAGGAAGGGGGATGAGATGATGGTGGTGGTGGTGGGGTTACCCTAGCCGAACTCTAAAGGCTCCCACTTGTGGACCCGATTGTGAAAGTTGTAAATAAAGTGTATATTTTATGTTATTATTTTCCTAATGATAATTAATTATCTTAATAATAACTCGTGCGACGTATGGAAAAAAAACGTGATTTTAATAGGTTAAAAAAAACAATATTAATTACAAATGAAATAAAAGTTGGGGAAGGGATTAAACAAAAGTGCATGCTCTTTCACGCACGGATCGTGAAAGTGCAAAAACTTATACTACCTTTCACGCACGATTTTCTTCTTTCACGCACTAATTTCATTAATGTTCTTGATATTTCAAGAATCTATGTTGAAAAGGCTTGATTTGACAATACATTACCGCATTATTTGACCGTTTTAATACGACTTGTATTGCCGTCTTTTAATGCGCAGCGTAAGTATTGATTTGACAACACACCACGTCAATTTCGGCCTATTCATAAAGGTTGATTTGACAATACATTGGGGACCGTTTTAATACGACTTGTATTGCGCACCATTTTAATGCGCAATGACATTTGACAACACACCACGCATGACAATTTCAGGAATCTATTTAACTTGAAGGCTTGACGAGTGAAAAACTCATCAATTTCATAAGTCTAAGTCTTACAAGTCATTAAAAAAAATAATCAAACTTCATGGAAAAAATGTCTCAAAATGCTTCAAATAAACTATTTTGGGATTTTATCATCGAGGACAATTATTATAGTATCAAATCAAAAGCCCATGTTAAATTTTCAACAACTTTAAATTTTGTTGTATGAATTGGAATGAAAACTACACCGCGAGTTTGGAATCTCACTATAGGAACTATTCTCCACAAACAAGATCAAACGGTGTAGTGCGTTATGGCATGCAATATCAACGGTGATGAATCTTTGAGTGATTATTTGGGATCAATCGTGATTTAGTATTCATTAATGTTCTTGAGATGTATGTTGAAAAGATACCTCGAGAAGAGTCCCTTAAGTCATTCATGGTAACACGTATGGGGACTTTAGTTCTTATGGAGACATTTTGAGTGGTCAAGTGCATGAAAATCTAAGCAATTTAATCAAGCTTACAATGAAAATTGGTAAATATGGATTTTTCACATTATATATATATATATATATATATATATATATATATATATATATATATATATATATAGCACGTGTTTGTTGTATGAATTGGTAAATAACCGAGTTTTCAAATCTTTATAGGAACTATTCTCAAAACTCGCCGGTGATGCCAAATATGGATGTTGGTCAATCCTCTCGATTCGGTGGAGTTGATCATTCTCCACACTATGACAATGCTTATGAATAACGGTAAGTTCATCACCTTGATATATATATATATATATATATATATATATATATATATGATGTTACATGGTTGGTATTTAAAATATGTTACTTTTTGTGTAGGAGGATTTTCCTAATTATTATGAATGCACTTGATATTGAAGATTTTCCTAATTATTATGAGTCATCATCAAGTGATGACGATGAAATAGCTAATAATGCAGAGGTAACCGATGATGAAGATGAGGATGATGTTCAAGTTGGTATGACCAACAATATTCTTCAAAGCCAAAACCAACAAGAACCAATGCACCACTACGTACCACCACCGATGGCTGAAAACACAACTTCTGAAAGCCCAATTCAGTGGCATTCTAACAATATCCCTTATCTTGACGACTGCGCAGGTCGTGATGATGCATTTGTCTTCACAAGAGAAGATGATGATAGTCGCCTAAAAACTTGGATTGAACCAAAGGATCTCAACGAGAAATCGATGCTACCTTGCAAAGGGAATGTTGTTTCGCATCCAAAAAGGCATTGCAACGGGTTGTCAAAATTTATTATTTTAAGGACATGAGGAAGTTTAAGGTTGATCGGTCAAACACAAAGATATGGAGACTAGTTTGTAGACGACGGTATCAAGAAAATCGTGAGTGGTTGCTTTGGGGAATTGTTAAGCTTTGATGGTATGTGGGCTATCACAAAATTCCTCGAAAGACACACTTGTGATATGGAAGAAAATCGAAGCGAGATCATTATAATTTAGATACAAACATGATTGCTCAAGTGTTACTTAAAGACATTGCCGAAACGCCAAGGTAACTTATCCTACCTAGTACATTATATGTCTTATATCAATTGAAAGATCATTACTAAATGTTGTTTGTTTAAACTTGTGCAGGTTCCCCATCAAATATTGTATTCGAAACGTTCAAACCGTATATAGTAAAACTATAAGCAACAGAAAGGAATTTCTCGGGCGTAGACGCGCTTTTGAGATGGTCTTTGAAAATTGGCATATTTCTTTTCAATTCGCCGCCAAGGTATATGGCAGCTCTACAACATTTTAATCATGGTACTGTTGTAGAATGGAGGCTTATGGAGGGTAAAATCTTTAACTTCGTATTTTGGACATTCAAACCACACATTGATGGTTTTGCTCACTGAGACCAAAGTGATATCCATAGATGGTACGCATGTATATGGTGCCTACGACATCAAGCTCCTAATTGCAATAGGAATGGATGCCAATGGGTCAATATTTCCTCTTTGCTTTCGCAATTGCCGCTAACGAGAGCAACGACACATGGGGATCTTTTGACCAATTTGAAAACTCATGTTATTAAGGATCGTGCGGCATATGCGTCTTTGTCGATTGTCATAAAGGCATATTGCCCAATATGGATAATTTACCAGGGTGGCAACCTCCCTTTGTTTACCATCGCTATTGTTTAAGGCAACTTGAAGGCAAATTTGCAATCAAAGTTTTGCAATGACACTCTAAACAAATTGATGTGGGGGGGGGGGGGGGGGGGGGTACACGATGGAGCATCAACAACGAAAATGGGCCGCAAAAATGGATCGATCGGGCGGTGAGTGAACCCGCATACGTTTGGTTGATAAAGCTCGGAAGTTGAAAAATGGACGCTTAAATCCGATGGAGGCAAAATATGGGGCATGCTCGCAACAAACGGCTCGAGTCCTTCATGGCTTCTTTGAAATCGCTCGAGGACTACCGTCACCACAATGGTGAGAATGACTTTCAAGCGAGTTGTGGAGAGATTTGTGGTTAGGACAAGGCGAAGCCGGAGCGATATTAGCCGACGGCGGACATGGATGCCAAAGCCGCTTCAAAAAATATGGAGCATTATAGAAAAAAATGTGAGCATCATCAAATGACCAAGTATGACCCAATTCAACATGTGTATGAAGTTAGGATGGGTTATTACAACGGTAAGGTGGGAACGTGCATACCGTTTATAAGGCAACAAGAATATGCACTTGTGGTAAGTGTGCAAACGTACCACATGCCGTGTTCTCATCTTTGTCAAATGCTTCGAGAGAATGAGAAAAATGGTAACAAGTTATGTGGCGGGGGAATACAAGGTCCACGCTACCTTAGAGCATATTAGCCAATTCCACCCATTTGATAATGAGGCTTATTGGGCAAACGAGCCGTTTTCGATGGTTGCTAACAAGGATTACATCGGGAAATTGGGCATTAACTCACGGAGTCGTAGACCCAATCAAATGGATGTTAGTGAAAGAACTTACTCTCACAAGTGCTCTCTACATGTAAGCAATATGGCCATGACAAGCGTTCGTGTGGGCAACAAGATCATGGTAGTACAAGCACGTCTCAAAGTAATAGAGCCTCTAGAACTTGAAGACCGTATTGTTATTGTAATTTATTATTGTATTGCTTTGAATTAGTATTGTAATTAAATGAAATGAATTATTTTTTAATTAGAATAAATCTCTCGTATTGGATGAATTATTATTAAATCAAATATTTATATTTGTACATTTAAATATAATAAAACACTTAAATCAAAACCCTATAAATATGACAAGTTTCAAAACTTACTTTAAACTTTAGAACCCCTAAAACGACGATTCAAACGTTTAGGTGGACTTGATGTAATGAGCCGACATTATTGTACGCAAAGATATTAAGTTTTATATAAAATATTGATATTTTGGGGTTTTGAAACATGACTAATCTTTGCCCAAAATATGAAAAAAAAAAAAAAAGTGATTTGAAAGGTAACACAAAAAAAAAAAAAAAAAAAAAAACACACACACACACACACACAGTGCGTGAAAGCGTGAAACTTTATTTTTGCGATTTGATCCTTTCACGCGCTAAATTAATGCGTGAAACCTATATATGTGTTTTTTTTTTTTTTTTTTTTTTTGTGTTACAAAAGTCGCGAATTCTCTTCCCTCACGAAGGTGAAACTGATCGAGTTGCGGAGAGAGGAAAAGGGAGGTAGACCAGGCCTATAAATATTTTGTTATGTAGGTGAGGTAAATAATAGAAATTGAAAGAAAGAAGAAAAAGTATGAAGATATTAAAAAGTACAAGTTAAAAATTTAGGAAGTAAAATAGACATATGGTATAAAGACACCTGTTGGTTCATATAGAGAAAGAAAATACATCTACAATTAAAAATTAAAAGAAGAGTTAAAATTTTGTGACAAAGTTCAATAGAAAAATCAGTTTCTAAACGGAGAACGGCAGGATGCAGCAAAAGGGTAAAAAGAATTGATTAAAAATCGAGATTTATCGACAGCTGTTGGAACTTGGATTGATTTAAAATTAAATAATACTACTCAATTATAGATAAATTTTGTATAGTAAAATAAAATATTTACATCATACTATAAAATTCTACATAAGTATGATATTACTAAAATTATTAAAATATCTTACCAGTTGAACGGTCAAGCGGCAAATAGGACAAGTGCAAAATTCAAAAGCATGTGCCCCAACTGTTTATAACGACGACAACCGCATGTCCTTGTCTGGACCATTCTAATATGTGGGTCCGTTTTATCCATTTGTTTGCACCTCAACCCGGTGGGCCCTTCTACCAAGTCATACGAGTATTGTTTTCTCTGCTTATTTTCCAATGTTGTCGTGCTACACATAGAAATTGAATATCTCCACCTTTCATGCCCAGTTTTTTCTTTTTTCCTTTTTTCATTCCGACTTGACTTTATTGTCTTTCCCTTTTTGCTGTTTTCTTTAAAGACATAGTTCATCAAGTTTGAGAGGATTCAAAACTGGCCATTATTTTCATTTTTTTTCCATCAGAAACTTTTTTTTTTTTGGGGAAAATGATATAGAATATCTACTTAAGATTCTTTATTACAAAATATATAGATAGTTTTTCTTATTTATAAAACAAAACGATATTTTATGAAACATAATGGAATTTTATATATTTTTCGTATTTTTTGAAAAAAAAAAAAATTTTTGCTCAAAGGCTTGAAAAATTACCTCAAATTTTGGTGTATGAAATGTATATGTGTGAGCGAAATTTTTAATATAATTTTCATACACAAAATTGTGAGCGAAAACTTTAAGCCTTAAATCAGTGGTGGAGCCAAATAGAGTCGAGGGTGTTCATCCGAACCCCCTCAGCGGAAAAAAACACTGTTTTTATAAGGTTAAAATTATTTTTTTATGTATATATAGTAGATGTTGAATCACCTTAAGCTTCTTCATATGTTTATTTTTTTATATTTTGAACCCCTCGGCGAAAATCCTGGTTCCGCCACTGCCTTGAATATTGTATGAAAGTTGTTACAATGTTGTTGTAGTTGTATTAATTTTTCAGAAACCTAATATGAACTTTATATACGAAAAACGTGAATGAAATTCTAAGTCTTGAGCGGGATATACACATTTCATACCATTCAAAATTTTGAGCGTAATGTTTAAGCCTTGATCGAGATATACACATTTCATACGTTTTTCATACACAAAATTTGAGTAACTTTTTTAAGCGAAAAGGATCATTGGACCTCGCTCTCGGGCCGAGGAAAGATATACTTTGCATTTCATACACAAAAAATTTGGGCTATTATTTTAAGTTTTGAATGTTGTATCAAAGTTGTATACAATATTGTTATCGTTGTATTAATTTTACAGAAATCTAATCTAAACTTTATACATGAAAATGTGAGCGAAATTTTAAGCCTTGAGCGAGATACAAATTTCATACCCTTTTTTGAGCGGATTGTTTAAGCTTTGAACGAGATATACACATTTCATATATTTTTCATACCGTTTGCATACACTAAATTTTGAGCGAACTTTTTAAGTCTTGAGCGAGATATACACATTTCATACATAAATTTTTGAGCGAAAAAATAAATAAAATAAATAAATAAATACTTATTTAAAAAAAAACATGTTTTGTATAAGGTTTGTAATATTATGTTTTGTAAATAGAAAACTATCGTCACGTTTCGTAAATATTTCTCCTTAATATGTATATATACGTACTTTTTTTTTATTTTTATTTTTTTGTGGGGGAAGAATGAGATAATGGGTAAAGTGAGTCAAGGGTACCGAACCAAAATGCCCTAAAAAAAAACAGTTTCGACCAAAATACCCCAACAAAAAAAAATGTTACGAAAATGCCTTTAGCGCAAAGAATTATTAAAAGTGTTAACGGACACGGCTTCGTTACTCTATAGCGCAAAGAATTTCTTTAGCTATAGTGTTTTTCTTTTTTTTAATTTCACTCGCTCTTTTGGTTAACCCTTCTTTCGTTACGCTTTTTAACGTACTTTGACCATAGATTAATCATGCTTGGGACCCCGAAATTTTAATATTTTATATAGAACCCTACTTATTTTTGTGCGTTTAATTAGGTAGGATCAACACATCAAGGATACACAAAAAGTTCGGATGACACGTTTTAGAGGTTGAAAAGTGCTCGCCATTTTCGTTCAAGGATCGGTGACATTAGCTTGAAGTTCTTTACGAATACTTAAATTTGTTCATTAATAATTAATCAAAAGTTAGTCAAAATGGCGGCGTTCATGCAAAAAAAAAAAAAAAACTTAATTAAATTGCATCATTCATAACCTTGAGTAGATGAAAATACTTAACACACTAATTCATTCATTAATAAGAAACCCATGATATGTTAAAAATACAACCACAACATTCTTGAAAAAAACTTAATACTTAATTTAATACATCAATTAATGCTCTTGAGTTGATCTTCCGCCACCACCGCGAGATGTGCCACCACCACTAGAGGTACTTCCACCTAAAGTTTCCTCCACCCCGAGAGGTACTTCCACCGCGAGATGTGGTTTGACCACTATGCCGTAAGGGACACGCTTGCGCTTATCATGACCAACATAATTGCAAAATGAGCATTTTCGAGTGTATCTCCCCGGTGGAACATCCATTTCATTATGAATACGTGAGTATGCATTCTTTTACGAATTTACGGATAAATGCTTTATTTGCAACCACATTGAAAATAGATCTAGTGGCCAATAATTCTCACTACAGTGGATAGAACCTTCCAAAGATACGTTTTTGCATAATTTTCAACCGTATACCCTCACCATGTAAGAGGAGGCGTTCTTTCCCATTGTGATAAAACACTTGAAGGCGTGAGAACATGGTATGTGATATGATTGCCACTTGCCGCA
>NC_081349.1:69416829-69488087 GCF_029784015.1 Lycium ferocissimum
AATTGTGACCATTTGCGGATACCGGACGAAACGGGATTTGAGTTTAAGCGAACATAAGACGTCCGTGAGGTATGTAAAGCTATTCCTTTCCTTCTCTTGGCATGTCCTAGGTGTACTAGGTCTGGATTTGAGCCTTGGGGGTTATTCTGTTCATAGAAATCTAAGTCTGAATTTGAGCACTATTCATTCAGTATGATTGAATTAGGATCCTTGTATCTTGATCGGAAAATGCTCAAACACCTATAACTTGCATAAATGTAATTGAATTGCTTTGAAACCTTCATAAATGTCTCCATTAAGTTCTATAATATATCTTGTGGAGTAATAATGTTTCTAATATGATTATCGCTTCGGTTCTTTAAAAAAATGGCTTCTGAAATACTCGTAACTTCCTCGCACTAGGTCAGGTTGACTCGAAACTTGTTTCTGGGCTTTTGGGTGTCAGTAAGTAAACGTGATTTTGATTTTCCTTCTTTTTCAAAACCACTCCGAAGGGGGTGCAATATTTTATTATATAAGACTCTTCAAACCACTCCGAAGGGGGTGCGAGATTTCACCATTCTATTCCACCTACGACTTATGTCTACTTTCCACAACGCTATTATTATTATTGTTAATATTATTATTATTATTATTATGCCCGAAGGGGCGAGGATTAGTATTATGTCACGAGTGGCATGCCGAAGGGGCCAGGGGTAGCCGTATGTCACGAGCTGGCATGCCCGAAAAGCTAGTATTATGTCGGGGCCGCATGTCCGGGGGGCCGGATAGACGTATCTTTGGACGGCATGCCCGAAGGGGCCATTGTTTTATTTCGGGACCGGCATGCCCGAAAGGGGCGCGGATAGACTGATGTCGGGACCGGCGACACCCAAAGGGGATTATTATCATTAATAGCATTGTTGTTATCATTATTATTACTATCATTAATATTATTAGGCCGGAAGCGGCCGTCCGAAGGGACTATTTCATTTAAACATTGAATTCATACTGGTATCCTAAACTTGCTTACTGTTGTACTTTTCTGATTCATGTTTCGGGTAATGCTTCACATACTCGGTACATATTCCGTCTTGACCGACCTCTTCGGGGGCCGCGTTTCATCACGCCCGCAGTCCGGAGGCGCGACTCGGTGATCGGACTTGTTAGGGGGACCGAAGCAGGAGTCGATACCTCTCTTGTTTCGGAGACCGTCCTTGTTTTGGTATAGCTTTATTCTTGTACGGGTCATACTGCGTAGGTACGCGAACGAGCGCTGGGAGTTGTGATTCTGTTTGGGCTTCGCCGCCATCATTTTGTTGTACGAAATGGCGAGAGGCCCTTTTGGCTCGCCTTGTTCTATGTCGTATGTATATATATAACATGTTTGAGATGCCTTGAGCCACGTGTCGATTTTGGTATTTCATTTACAATTTTCAATTCTTGTTTTTTAAAAATAAAAAAAAAAATCTTGGGTTGACGTTTAAGGGTTCGCTCGACTCTGATGAGGGTCGGGTGCCCGTCACGCCCTGATGAAGATTGGGGTGTGACAAAGTGGTATCAGAGCAAGTCAGTCCTCGGCATGTTCGCCAGGCTCGTTTCTAGTAAGTCTTGTTTATCGGTGTGTTGTGCACCACATCTATAAACGAGAAGCTACGAGACATTAATAGGGTGTCATTCTTTCTTTCATGGTAAAGATCGGCGATAAGGGGGCCGTGTCGTAAAGTAAGGTCCCTAATCTAGCAATTTGTATGATTTCGGTAATGCCGCCTAAGAAGGGTAAAAGCGACGGCAGCCCGGAGAAGGGCAAAGCGATTGGGGACGAGGTAGTTAGCCAAGCCCCCGGGTCTACTAGAGCTCGGACATACGGCCCGGAATACGCATCCGGCCCGCAGTCCTCCCACCTCCCATCTCCCGACGAGCTAAGGAGGGATCCACCGATCACGGCCCAAAGCTCCGGCTACATCGGTATCTCGGTCTCTCGGTGGGGGATGCCCCGGCACAGGGAGATTAGAGAAATGAAAGATGCTATACGTTTGTTAACTCAAGTACTTGCCAACTTGTCGGACAACGGGGAATAGGAGTCACGAGTATCCGGATAGGGCTGCCGGTCTGAGGCACGAGATTTTCTTACATTAAATCCTCCGGAAGAATTTGAGGCACGGACCACAATCTTCGATCCTCGAGGAGTTCATAGATGGTATGCGGCGTACTCTAAATGTGATGCGATCGGCCACGAGAATACGGTGAGTTAGCCTCTTATGGTGCAAGGGAGCATGTAATAAGTGGTACCGGTCTTGGAGATTATCGAGGGGTAGTGATGCCCTTCGCCGACTTGGCGAGGAATTCTCGGACGCCCGCGCCACTATATGCCACCCGAATTGAAGCGGGCAAGGGTTGACAAGTTTCTTAACACCGCGACGGAGTGGCAGGTCTCATTGAAGAATATAGTGTGGAGTTCGATTCCTTAGCCGATATGCCCTTTACTATTGTGCGGGGAAATGGAAGATAGAGTTCACCGATATGTAATAGGATTGGAGTCGGAGTTGCGGGGAGATGTGTATGCCGGTGGCAATGCGGCATAGATATAGCTCGTATCCAAGCTTATGCTCGGGCGGAGGATCGTAAGCGCCAACGAGAGGCTACTTCGGAGCGGGGTGGTGGTCGACCCAAAAGAGGAGCCGAACGGAAGGCGGGGTGGGTTCTACTAGTGAGAGCGGAGACCCCCGGATAGTGCACCTTCGCGATTTCGTGGACCTCGGCGGGTGAGGGCTTTCCCTCGGCAAGGACGGAGTTCTTCCCACGCGTCGAGTTCTCGGCGGCGGCGGGGTCGGGGCGGGTGATGGCCCCTCCTCGATGTGCGACTTGCGGCGGCGTCACGTGGGACAATGCCGACGGGGTGTGTGTTATACTTGTGGTGATCCGACGCATTATGCTGAGATTGTCCACAAGGGGTGGGCCCATCTTGTTCCCGAAAACTCGGTAGCAGCGTCGTCACCTTCGGTAAGAGCCCCGAGAGCCGACCTCGGTTTCTTCCGGCCGAGGTAGGGGCGGAGGTAGCACCTAATTCCGCACGGCCACATCGTACTGTCTATGCACCGGGTGGGAGACCGTCCCGAGGCGCCGCAAGATGCACCGCCAGTAATCTAAATTTCATAGTTGATTGTCTTAGTCAATGAATGATTTATATGTGCCGCCCACCTAAAGGACCTTCCCCAAGCGCTTATAAGACCTTATAAGGTTCATTTAACATTCGAGGACGAATGTTTTAAAGGGGGGGAGGATGTTACATCCCGTGTTTTTGCACATTCGGAAAATTTGGACATAATTGTGATTTGTAAGGATAAGGCCATGCTTTGATTTTATGTGGTGTTGTTGATGTTGTTGTTGGGTTGGTTGTTGTTTTTCTGAGCCGAGTCATATTCTCGGGGCAGCGAATTTATAGGGGAGGTGCTGCCCAAATTTCTGTAAACAAGAAAGGGCCAAGAGTGAATCCCTAAAGACCTATAACTTACAATTGGTAATTGTGACCATTTGCGGCATTCCGACGAAACGGATTTGAGTTTAAGCGAACATAAGACGTCCGTGAGGTATGTAAAGCTATTCCTTTCCTTCTCTTGGCATGTCCTAGGTGTACTAGGTCCGGATTTGAGCCTGGGGTTATTCTGCTCATAGAAATCTAAGTACGAATTTGAGCACTATTCATTCGGCATGATTGAATTAGGATCCTTGTATCTTGATCGGAAAATGCTCAAACACACTATAACTTGCATAAATGTAATTGAATTGCTTTGAACCTTCATAAATGTCTCCATTAAGTTCTATAATATATCTTGTGGAGTAATAATGTTTCTAATATGATTATCGCTTCGGTTCTTTAAAAAAATGGCTTCGAAATACTCGTAACTTCCTCGCATTAGGTCGAGTTGACTCGGAAACTTGTTTACGGGCTTTTGGGTGTCGGTATAAACGTGATTTTGATTTTCCTTCTTTTTCAAAACCACTCCGAAGGGGGTGCGATATTTTATTATATAAGACTCTTCAAACCACTCCGAAGGGGGTGCGAGATTTCACCATTCTATTCCACCTACGACTTATGTCTACTTTCCACAACGCTATTATTATTATTGTTAATATTATTATTATTATTATTATTATGCCCGAAGGGGGCGAGGGATTAGTATTATGTCACGGTGGCATGCCCGAAGGGGGTAGCCGTATGTCACGGTGGCATGCCGAAAAACTGTGAGTATTATGTCGGGGGCGGCGTGTCCGAAGGGGCCGGGATAGACGTGTCTTTGGACCGGCATGCCGGGCGGGCCATTGTTTTATTTCGGGACGCATGCCCGAAGGGGCCGGGATAGACGGATGTCGGGACCGGCACACCCAAAGGGGATTATTATCATTAATAGCATTGTTGTTACCATTATTATTACTATCATTAATATTATTAAGTAGGAAGCGGCGTCCGGCGGACTATTTCATTTAAACATTGAATTCATACTTGATCCTAAACTTGCTTTGTTGTGTACTTTTAGGATTCGTGTTTCGATGTGCTTTACATCTCGGTACATATTCCGTGCGGCCCTTTCTTCGTGGGTCGTGCACGTTTCATGCCCGCAGGTCCAGAGGCGCGACTCGGTGATCCAGCTTGTTAGGGGGACCGACACTGGGAGTCAGACAGCTCCTCTTGTTTCGGAGACTGTCCTTGTTTTGGTATAGCTTTATTTACCTGTGAGTACATACTGAGAAGTACGCGAACGGCGCGGGAGTTGTGATTCTTTGTTTGGTCACGCTCATCATTTTGTTGTACGAAATGCAGAGGCCACTTTTAGCTCGCCTTGTTCTATGTCGTATGTATATATATAACATGTTTGAGATGCCTTGAGCCACGTGTCGATTTTGGTATTTCATTTACAATTTTCAATTCTTGTTTTTTAAAAAAAAAAAAAAAAAAAAATTCTTGGGTTGACGTTTAAGGGTTCGCTCGACTCTGATGAGGGTCGGGTGCCCGTCACGCCCTGATGAAGATTGGGGTGTGACAAGAAACTTGCGAGCTTGCCGTGCAAAGTATTAGAAAAGAAAACAACGAGAATGCGCTTGGCAAGACGATGTAGATTTTACATGCTAAAGTTGGCCGAAGAACAAGCATCATCAACCGGTAGAGAACTAAACTGCCATACCGAAAAAAGATGTGTCTTAAGAAACCGCCAATATTTTTTCGAGGACGATATTGAGGACTTGTACTACGATGATGATTAAGAATGTTGTGATTTTAGTTTTAAGTTTAATATATCGTTATGCTCTTAGGTATTAAATTAAGTATTAAGTTTTTTTCAAGAATGTTGTGGTTGTATTTTTAACATATCATGGGTTTTTATTAATGAATGAATTAGTGTGTTAAGTATTTTCATCTACTCAAGGTTATGAATGATGCAATTTAATTAAGTTTTTTTTTTTTTTTTGCATGAACGTCGCCATTTTGACTAACTTTTGATTAATTATTAATGAACAAATTTAAGTATTCGTAAAGAACTTCAAGCTAATGTCACCGATCCTTGAACGAAAATGGCGTTAGAGCACTTTTCAACCTCTAAAACGGTCAATACCCGAACTTTTGTGTATCCTTGATGTGTTGATCCTACCTAATTAAACGCACAAAAATAAGTAGGGTTCTATATAAAATATTGAAATTTGGGGTCCCGAAGCATGATTAATCTATGGTCAAAGTACGTTAAAAAGTGTAACGAAAAGAAGGGGTTAACCAAAAGAGCGTGGAAATTAAAAAAAGAAAAACACTATGCGCGATAAAGAATTATCATCTATGATATAACACCCGAGTCGTTGTTAACACTTTAGCGCAGTAATTTACTGCGCTAAAGGCATTTTCGTAACATTTTTTTGTTGTTGGGGTATTTTGGTCGAAACTGTTTTTTTTTAGGGCATTTTGGTTCAGTACCCTGAATCGTCAAACCCCATGCTTTGGTACACGTACAATTAAATTGAAGACGCCCGTTCCACTTTGCGCAGAACTATCCTTTGATTAATCTGTTTTAAAAAAATTGATACATTTTTATATTTTTAATGAGAAATTTTATATACACAGAAATATTTCGATATGTTTAAAATTATAAGTTTCAAAAATCTTATAACCACACAAATGTTATGACATATTTAAGATCACAAATTTTAAAATTTTACATTTATTTTTAAATTTTTGTCTCGTTCCAAACTATGACAAACCAAGTTAAACGGAGGGAAGACGCATTTTCCATTTAAGTATTTTTCTTGACATTGTATCTTGTTACCTTCTTGTATGCTTAAATAGAATTATAAAGCAATATTTGTAATTAAAACAATATAGTTAAATTATTTCCGAGCCTAGAAACTATATTGTTTGTCCTTAAAAAAATTAATCTTCACCCAAGGTTTCAGATTAATTCCTCTCAAGATAAAACGAAAATACCAGTTTGGTAATAGTGATACTTCAAATTATAGAATTCCGGCGAGCTCAAAGAGTGGGACAAATCACATACACTTAATTTTATTTCCGCCTTAATTTTTTTTCCCAAAACAATGCAGAAGAAGAGGGGAAATACAATTTGAAATTCAATGTGTAAAATCTGAAAGGCATCTCAACTATGAGTGACGCCAGCACATCCACCTCTAGCACACCTACTTTCTTGGGGATAGTCGATTCGATTACCTCACCTTGCTCGTTCTAATTATTCAATGTGACAGTATCAAGCAATGCATGTATCTCTTCAAAAAAATTCTTCATGCACTAGCCTCCACAAGCAAAGTCGAGAAGCATCTTCGTAGAATTTTAAAGCCCTTTTTGTTGCCCTGAGCCGACCTGTGTGGACAAATATATTTTCCTAGTGTTAGGATCGGGCTACTCCTATGCACTCTGAGGATATGATTCTTAAGAATAATCAAGTAAGAAGGTAATGCAGCGGAATGTATTAACACAAGAATTTTATGTGGAAAACTCCCTGCTCAAGGAAGTCAAAAACCACGATCCTATCTGTTATAAGCTTAACCAATTTCCTTTCACCGAAACAGGAGCCCTTTAACAGTTATAATAACCAAAGTACTTGCTCCCTGAATAGTTGATAAAATATTGAAATACAGAAGAAACCCTAACGAATAACAATAAAGTAAAGGATAGGAGATTGGCACAAGAATTGAGATTAATTGCAAATACAGGGTATATTAAACCCTAAATCCTCAATTAATAGAACAAAAAACAAGCATCTAATCTATGAGATAGACCTCAAGTTAATTGATTTCACCCTTGCAACCTACCTTTCTAAAATAATGTATCAACAAAAGCTTCACCAAGCTTCTCTCAAGTCTCTCAATGAGAACAAAAACAATATTCAACATGATCTAAGGAATGAAATGACATAGTGTAGTATCTATATTAAACTAGTCTAAGTCTAAGAAAACTAATATGATTACAAAAATATCCTTAACGAAATAAGGGTCTTCTTAGGGATGATGACCTACTCCAAGTATTCTTCCAAGTGGAGTGTTATACTTCCATGTTAGCACACTCTTGAGTTTCAAGCCTTCATTCATAGTGCCCTCTAAGACTCCGAAGTAGCAAGTTGATGAAAAGTCCTTGAACTCCCTAGCTCATCTTTGTGCGCAAGCAAGATCTTGATGAAGCTTGGCTTGCATCATTCTCCCTTCTTGAAAAAGATTCGACCTTGAATCTAAACTTTGCAAGACCATAAGCAAGACAAACAACAACAAGAAGGACCTTAAAGCATGAGGGTTAGTGCAATAGTTAACAAACCTACCAACATGCCAATGATGCACAAACTTGTGATATAACCAAGTATCAACCAATCTCATGAAGAACTAGCTCTCACATAGAGCATTAAGAACTTGGCTATCCCAAAAGCATGAAATATTGATATCACAAAGGAACCAATGATTAAAATACCAAGTAGGCAATGTCACATTGGTTCTAGTAGACATGAAGCGTAAAATGATCCTCTAGTTCCAAACTAGACCACCTCCAAGATAATACCATGACCAACTTAGGTAAATGTAAAGTATCAGTGGGTCAAAAGGAAGATTATCCAGATGTTTGGGTCTAGAAAATAACTATTTACCCTATTCAAACCCCTCTCAACATAAGATGCATCCCCTACACAAGTATGAGCGTCATCATATGCAAATAGATAGTAGAGACAAGTATCCCTTAATGCAAATTTAAGTTCAAAATACCCATTGGATACATATGTCTCCTCATAAACACAAAAGGCCTCACAATAAAACAATGTGGTAAAGATAGTATCTACTAAAGTAATATCATCAGTATAGCCTAAATCGTCAAAATCACCCCCAACATCAAAGTCAAACTTAATTATCGACAAAGGACTACTGAATGATGACACAATTATCACCAAGATAACTCTACTTACTAGCATTTTATCAAATAATGGATTAGATCCGAAGAGGTCACTTGAATTAAGTCATGCATGAATATCATTATCATAGATAGATGGAGAATCATAAAAAGGCTTACAACTAAGATAATTAGAGGAAGAGTAATCACTAGTTGTGTTCCTCAAGTAACCGAGCAAGTTAATTTCCTCTTCAACTAGATATCTCTTTCTCTTTTGACACTTGAAGACCACTATCCTCAATACAAACATGTCTCTTATCATACGCAACCAAATAGTAAAAAAATGTGTCACTTAAAAGAATTTGATCAATGGCATCCTCACATACACTAGCACTATTGGATTCAAGTGCACATTCAAGCTCAATGTTAAGGTTTGAACAACGCCATGAACAATTTTCAATTAGCAAATAAGCATCAGCTTTTTTTTTTAAAGCATTTCTTCCCTATGAGTGTATTATCATCCCCTAAGGGAAGATCTACATCATATGTAAGAATGTCATAGTTCTATAGTGGATTTCTGTGCACTTTGTAGCCCCCAAAAGTGGCTACATCTTCCACATCACAATACATGCCACTATGCACATCACGATCAATAGTCATGCCATCATCAAATAAGACATTATCTTGACAGAAAGAGAATGCAATTGATGATGAAGAATTTAAAAATATAAGGTCTTCATGACTATCTACATGACACACACCTCCATTACCATCTTGAGTCTCATCACATGACACTAAGGCGAGATCAAGAGACTCATCTTTATATGCAAAGAAATAAGGGTAAGGTGTCACATTCTCTCAAATGACCAACTACATCAACAACATCACTAATTTGAGGTTCAGAAACATATCACAAGTTCCCTCAATTAGTGGACTATCATCACTAGCAAGTTGGTAAACATGAATATCAACACTAGTTGGTAGCATGTCAAACTTACAAGATTTAATAACACGATTACCACAATTAAAGTCAACTAGAGTTTGATCATCTCTATCACATGACAATGTACTATCATTCAAATCACAAGTGTCAATACTAGTTTGACATAAATCAATCTTGCAAGAAGAATCAATTTGGTCATCAAAAGGATCAACTAGTGTATGAGTACTCTCGATAATGATATTATCAATACATGACAAAGAATCATGATACTCAAAACAATGCAAGAAATCACCAAGTTCACAAAAGGGTAATTCTTCATTTACACTAAAGTTTTCATTATGCTCAATCACATCACTTGGAGTGTTAAGATTAGCCATTTTACCTTGTAGTCCATTTGAAAGGTTCTTCTCACCTTGATTAAACTCAACTTGTTCTTTCAAGCATGGGGGTTCTTCATATGAAGACTTCTTTAGAAATTCATTTCTTTGAGTACCTACAAAGTAGTCTTCACAACAAGAAGAAGAAGTAGAAAGGATAGATTGATTTTGTGGCAACTCCCTCATATCACTCCATAAGCCCTCTCCTTTTTCCACTCTTGAGTTGCCACTTTGCACTCCCTTTCTTCTTTCTATCTTTTGTCTCTCAAGTTCATTAGACCTCTTAGTTTCACAAGGAGCATTTTGCTTTCTTACTACATAATTCGGTACCGTAAGCTTTCCTTCTTGTGGCAAGGCCTTTTGGTCTCACATGGAGCATTTTGCTTTCCTTCCTTTAGATTCTTTATTTGGGAATTGTCTTTGGTCCTATACCTTTTTTCCTGTGGCTCGGGATAATAGAACCTCAAGTTCATCTTCAATGCATCCCCAGTCTCAATTGGTCTTCCCATCTCCTTCGCACTTTTGCTATTGTACTTCCAATAGTTGGCAAGCTTCCTTTTAAAATTTCTAGGAGCCAATTCCACCTTCCTTCCTTGTGAATAGTTATAGTTAGAAAGATTCCATCCATCACGAATTCCCATTTTTCATATACACAAGGAAGGCTATTTCAAATTGGGGTTTTGCAACTTGACATTTGGATTCTTTTTAGGAAGTACATGTGGAAACAAAAGTTTTCCCCTTTTATCCACTACATACCTATGCCAATCTTGCTCATAAGAAACCCCATGATCTTCAAACCAAGCAAATTCCCAACACAAATCACATGTATCCATTAGAAGTACTTCATACTACACTTCTTCTTGATAATCCCCACTAGCGAAGGATACCTACACCATCTTATCAACCAAATATCCCCTTGATTACAATAAGGGTATCTTTTCTTCACATAAGATACTCCTAACCATTCAGCTGCCTGAGAAGTAATGTAACAATCACTATAATAATCATCAATCTCAAGGCAAATTCCCTCCTGACCAAACGCCCTCACCAACATTTGGTGAAATCTATCTTTAAGGCTCAATTTTCATCTTGACCTTAGGCTAAACTCAACTTATAACACCTTGAGAAGTTTTATATATGGATGGTCTCAGCCTTTTAGACAAGATCACTTTATGATGCCACTTGTTGGAGGCCTATTAAAACTACCACTTGTAAATACCGCACGACTATAAGTGAGCTTCTCATAACCTCGAGATTTATTTTTTATCACAATTACTTGATGCTTCACTATCTTCATACTCAAGGTCACTACCTTTATCACTATGTGCATCACAAGAAGAGTAAGAGTTGTACCTTGAAGTACCTTAATAGTCATGATGGTCATCATAGGGCTCTTCCTAGTCATTAGCCTCAATATAGGATCCATGAGTACTCCTTGACTCATGTTCTCCATCGTAATGACCATAATAGTATTCACAACCCTCATAGAAGCACCACACTCTTTATTGTAACCACAATCCTTGACATTATAGTCATATTCGTCATTGGTATAACCATAGAAGTCATCATCACATGACTCATAATCCATGGAGATGTACCTGCAAAGAACACCTAGCAAACACATTAGTAGTAAAGGAATCTCACCACACTCGTGTTTACACTCTTTTTAAACTAAGTGTTTTGGATCATATTTGTACTTTTTTCTCCTTGTTTTTCAACGAGATATGAAGATCACCAAGAATACTATGAACATTCAAATTTTGTACTTCTTCAAATCTAGTTGAAATGGCACCAAACTTCAGATTTAGCTTCTTCTCAAGTTAGAGAACAAAGCCCAATACCTTTTAAGCTTAAACAACCATGAATTCTTCAAGACGCAACTTCATGTTCATCACTCAACAATGATGAATGATTCAAATCAACTCCAAGTAACTTAAAGTTTTGGATCTAGACTCAAATAACACTAAAAATGCAAATCTAGAGTAAAAAACAACAAAAAAACAAGGATCCAGAACAATTTTTTTAATTTTCAAAATTTTCAGATTTTTTTTATCAAACCAAGACTAGATTTGGCGAACAAATCTATACTCAACTCTGATACCGATTGATACAATATTAAAATGTGAAAGAAACCTTAACTAAGCACAATAAAGTAAATGATAGGTGATTGACACAAGAATTGGGATTAATTGCAAATAAAGGCTATATTAAAGCCTAAACCCTCAATTAAAATAACCAAAACAAGCCCCTAATATATGAGATCAACCTCAACAAAATTGATTTCACCCTTGAAACCTACCTTTCCAAATGTAGTTTCAAAAAAGCTTGACCAAGCTTCTCTCAAGTATTTGAATGAGAACAACAACAATATTCAACATGATCTAAGGAATGAAATGACATAGTGTAGTATTTATACGAAACTAGGCCAAGGCTAAGAAGACTAATATGATTCTTACAAAAATACCCTTAATAAAATAAGAGCCTTCTTAGCCTTCTTAGGGATGATGGCCTACTCCAAGTATTCTTCCAAGTGGAGTCTTGTACTTCTATTTTAACATTCTTGATATTTAGGTCTTCATTCCAAGCACCCTCTAAGCCTCCGAAGTAGTGACATGATGAAAAGTCAATAAAATCTCTAGCTCCGCTTATGTGCAAGGTCTTGAAAAAGCTTGGCTTGCATCAACAGTCTGCCTAAATCACAATCTAATGTTTAACCAATGAAGACCTATTACACAATACTTGCAAAGATAAATATATGGAACCAAACATAACCTAACATAGACAAATTAAAGAACTGAATGATAATTTCTTGATAAGCTAGGGTTATTCGTCGTCGCGCAGTTGGCTCTTCTAAGAGTAAGTGTTGGCTATGCTTACGTAATCCTCTCATTCGAATGTTGTGATTTGTGGTTGTGGTTAAGTTCCAAAGCTTGTTCGTGCTGTATTTATATATAAGTAGTTACCGCCTTGAATAGTTAAATCCAACCAAGTTCTAGTTTCATTAGTTGTACCGGAAAATAAAACCTTGTTTGACTTGGATCTTTCTTTCTTTCCTTGTTTGCACATTGGATATTTTTCGCCTACGTCAGTGTTAATTCCATGTTGATCAACTTATGGTACTTTATGAAAATATTGTCGTTACTTGGAATCCAACTCTTCATTGAATGTGAGTCAATCAATATTTTGTCTTCTCTAAACATCAGCATGAAACAACTTCCAGTCTCTAGTTACGTAGTAAGGATCAGTTCAATTAAGCATTTTCTTTGTGATATGACTGCTTCACTATATCTTTTGGAGATCTGCTTGGATGTTTGGTTCTTCAATTGAATCCTTCCTTATCTCTCCCTTGAGGTCAGCCTATCACCAGCTGAAAATTAGGGCCGAGGGTGTCCCGAAGATGGTCTTTAGGCCTCGTTATGGTCATTACGAGTTCCTTGTTATGTTATTTAGGCTCATAAATGCCCCGACAGCTGGAGTTGATGAATGGCATTTTTAAGCCATACTTAGATTCCTTCATCATAGTATTCATCAATGATACCTTGGTGTACTCAAGGAGTAGGGAGGAGCATGAGCGTCATTTGAGGATTGTCCTTGGGTTATTAAGAGAGAAATACCTTTAAGCCAAGTTTTTGGAATGTGAGTTCTGGGTTGATTATGTGGCATTCTTGAGCCATGTGATGTCAAAGGATGGGATCATGGTCGATCCCAAGAAGATTAAGGTTGTTAGGGATTGGGCGAGGCCTACTACAGTGATCGTGGGTTTGGCTAGTTACTACCGTCGGTTCATGAAAGGGTTTACTTCTATTGCTTCTTACCTGACCAGATTGACTCAGAAAAAGGTTCTTTTCCAGTGGTCCGATGCTTGTGAAGAGAGCTTTCAAAAGCTCAAGACTTTATTGACCACATCCCTTATTTTGGCATTACCCATGGATGGTAAGGATTTCTCAGTTTTTTGTGATGCGTCCCATGTTGGTTTGGGTGCCGTTTTAATGCAAGAGGAAAGGTCATTTCCTATGATTCTAGGCAATTGAAGATCCATGAGAAGAAATACCCTACTCACGATTTAGAGTTGGCAATGGTAATCTTCGCTTTGAATATGGGGTCCATTGTGAGGTGTATACCAATCACTGCAGCCGTCATCACGTGTTCAGTCCGAGAAATCTAAATTCTAGGTAGCGTTGGTGGATGTAGCTTCTGAAGGATTATGATATCACTATACTTTACCATCCGAGTAAAGCTAATGTGGTAGCTGATGCCATGAGTTGCAAGGCAGTGAGTATGGGAGGTTTAGCTCGGTTGGTTATTTTGGAGCGTCCTTTAGCAATGGAGGTTTGGACTCTAGCTAACAGTCTTGCGCGTCTTGATATTTCAGATCCGAGCAGAGTTTTAGCGTGTGTTGAGGCGAGGTCATCTCTCTTGGAGCAGATCAGGGCTCAGCAGTTTGATGATGCTAAGTTATGTAAGATTCGTGATAAGGTTTTGAGAGGTGAGGCCAAGGAGGCCGTGCTTGATGATGAGGGGATTCTGAGGATCAAGGGATGTGTGTGCATTCCTCGTATGGGTGGTCTGATTCAATTGATATTGGAGAAGGCTCATAGCTCTAGGTATTTTATTCATCTAGGGGCGACTAAGAGGTATCCGAGGCTTCTTGTTGTGGTGTTTGCTACACGTATATTTCATATGGTATCCCTTGCATATATTATTTGATATTATCTATGTGGTCCAAGGGAAATTGTTTTGGACGTGGCATTGCACAAATTTGGGAATAAGTATGTATTTGTAATTGATTTATGAATGTTGTTATGGTTATTCACCCTCATAGTCATTGTTGAATTCGACATTTATGCATACATTTCATCCTGCATTTCTCAAGGTGATGTTGTGTGGTTCCAATGGAGAAATTAATAGGAAAAGATTATAGAAAAGTATGATAAGGAAGTGAAGAATGAAAGTCACCTCTAGGCTGTGTGCGAAGTAACTATGGACATATTTGATATAGTAGCCATCTATAGGCTGTGTGCGAAATGGCTCGTGATGTGGAAGCTACCTCTGGGCTGTGTGAGGAGTGGCTGGTGTTGTGAAAATCATCTTTGGGTTGTGTGCGGATTGACTAGTACATGGACTTCGCGGGTCCCCCATGGGTCATGACTATCGAGACGTGGAGGTTTTCGTCCTTAGCATGTGTGTACGGTATGAGATAGTTGGCCAATGCATTACATTGCATCGCACCTGCATTCATATTACCTCCCCTCATATCACTGATTCTGGTTGTTTCATCTATTGCATTTCATGGTACGTTTCCGCATTGATTCCTTGGTTGATGATTCATTTGAGTTGTTGTGTGCTTGTTGATCACTTACCTAGACACTTGATGGATTCGAGGACTAGAGGTTTCCGCTTAGGCTATGACTGTAGACTACTGACATCTATTGTTGTTCATATTATTGCAGGTCTTACGTGGATGTGCTTAGTGACTATATTTAACTGCTTATATGCCTATTTGTTGATTTCTTTTTTCATATGTGTGAAATAGTTGTTGTCGGCCTATGATGTCTACCAGCACTTGTTGTTTGTACTGATGCTACTTTGCTGCATTCTTTTCTGAGTGCAAAGTTTGTTACAGATTCCACTTTAGGTCCTCGTGGGTGAGTTTCCAGGGTGAGCCATGTTCCGATCCGCTGCCCGGAGACTCTTCTATCCTACTGTCTTTATTTCATTTCCTGAGACAGATTTATTATTTCAGACTTGTATATTTCTAGACATTTGTACTTAGATGCTCTTGTACTATTCAGACCAGATTCGGGGGTTGTATGATGTAAATTCCGCATTATTATCTATTTATGATTTTAGACTTTTATTGCTTTTTATTTACTTATTATGTTGTTTGGATGATTGACTAAGGGACGGGTTCGCCTACTAGGTGGGAATGGGTTGGTGCCCGCGCAATCCGTGATTATTGAAAACTAGATATGCTATCCACAGAGACTTATATGATTAACCATCTAATTTGAATTCAACTTGTAACTATTCAATAGAGTAAACAATTATGGAGTTTATTGTAACTAAAGTATCAACTGAAAGAAAGCAGTAATAATGACTTGGATTTGAAGAGAGTTGAGTTTTATCAGATGAGAGACACATCCAAGGTTAAAGCAATTGACTATCGAGTTGGGCCTTCTAATCGTTCTACTGATTTATTTCTTGGGTTACTACTTGAAGGGTTATTATTAACTTTATGAGTATCTCACAAATTATTCACAAGTCTATTTAAACTACTCTAATGCCTATATCTCGATGGTCATCCAAAATAGCAAGAACGCATTTAAATCTCCGTATTCAACTAAGCGAGACTAAGGGGTATATTTCTATCCTCAATAACGAAATGATCACCCTCAAGAGGGCCAAGAACAAGCTCTACTTATTCTTAGAATGCAAGCAATTCCCTTTCTCAAGTCCAATTAACGTGCCACAAATAGGGTTCAACTAATGGCACGATAATTATACAATTAAGCACAAGAATAAATAAGCAACCCAATAACGGAAGTTCAATAGAGAGAAATGATTGTCAAACTAAAACTGTCATGTCAATACCACAACCCCAGGACAAGGTATATTAGCTGCTCATGTTCATAAAAAACATCATGAGTATGTTAAGCATCATAAACTAAACTAGAAAGGTAGTAGTAGAAGTTACACCGATGATTCAATGTTTCCACAAAGCACTCAAGTTTATTTCCTCTCCAAGAATGTCCAAGCCACCGTTTTGACATTGAAATTACCTATTTATATGGTAGGGTAATGTCTAGGGAATTTAAAACCAATTCCAGAGAGAAATAGGAAAACTGTCGAGCTCGCACCACCCTTTGATGCAAAGGTGGTACAATAATGCAGAAAAGTTTCAGACTCAGAGATTTCTCGCACCATCCTTGTGATGAAAGGGTGGCTCAAGAGAGCAAGAATTCTTCAGACACCAGTTTATCTCGTGCCACTCTTATGATGCAACGCCAAAGCAACTGTTATTCGCCAACTTTCGCCTTTGTGCACAACACTTCCAAAACTTTTCAAAATGCTAAAAATTCCTTCAATCTTCTCAGTTGTACCTAGACATCACAAACAAAGCAACATAAGCTCGAATATAGAACTTTCACATCATAGGTGCGATTAAAGTACTAGGAATTTGCAGAGAAATGATACAAAATATAAATATTTATGCCAAATATCAGTCTACCTGGCACGAAGGCACGATTTGACTAAATTTGTGTGATTGTGGATAGATTACAAAGTCTGGACATTTTCTTCCCGTATACTGCAACTAATTATGCACGGTGATATTTGGCACAAATATCATGTTTTGTGTCATTTTACATCTTACTCTTATGACTTTTATCGCTTAATTCATGATGCAATCGTCGTATTTGAACTTATGTCATCATATTTCATGTGTATAGGTACAAAGATGACAAACGATGGAAAACTATGCTGAAAGTGAGTGATTTTGGAGCATATGACGATTAGACGAGGTGACGAGCCGAAGATCACAAGCAATGAACAAAAAGAGAAAAAAAAACTGAATGAAGGCCTCGCTTTTCATCTGTATCGCGTAAAGAAAGCGGACAAAAACCAGCCCCAGTACTACAAGCGATCCTTCCGCATCGCGAAAGGAAAGCGGGAAGCTACAGAACATCGCGCGATCCTTCGGCGATGCGGAAGGTTCGCGGGGTTCTGCGCAGCTTTCCCAGTTCGACTAGGATTTGGTTTTCTTATTTTTTGTTTTTACCCGTACTATATATAGACGTTTTTATTTGTCGAGAACGGTGTCTTTGGGATTATTCAAAGACTTGTAAGCCACCGTTCTCTTTTCTCTCTCTAGGTTATTCATGAATTCTTTTGTCTATGATCGAATCATGAGTAGCTAAACTTCTTAATTCTAGGGTTGTGGCGAAATATTTGAAAGTTGATTTGATGACAATTATTATCTATTGATTTTTCATATTTTGGGTTGCTTATTTATTCTTGATCTTAATTGTTTGATTATCTGGCCAATAGTTAGACACTATCTGTGGTGCGCGAATTGAACTTGAGAAAGGGAATTCACGTACGTAATAAGAATAAATAGAGCTTGTTCGATTTAATCATTTCGCTACTGAGGATAGAGATTTACCCTTTAGCCCTACTTAGTTGAATACGGAGAAATAAATGCGTTCTTGTTACCTCTGACGACCATAGAGATATAGGCGTTATAGTAATATCTACAGGCTTGTGGGTAGTTCGAGAGAATATCATAAAGTATAATTAACCCGTCAACTAGTAACCAAATAAAATAGGTGAAATTGGATCAACGGATTGTCGAAAGCCATGACCCTAGATCTTTCTCTCTTCGATAATTCTTACAATCTTTGTCAAGATATTCCCGATCACAAATTGTTTACTTTTCGGTTTTAGTTTAATAAACATCTTGATTTTCACTTTCTTGAATAGTTTCATCCGAATTAAAAATTAGCTTAACGAAAATCTAAGTCTCTGTGGGATCGATATCTGGACTTAACAAGTACGACCGCGTATACTTGCGTGTGCGTTTGGGACCACAAAGTCTAAAGAGATAGTCGATGCATGGGATTCGACATCCACTATTGCTACATTTTGGAAATCATTCCAAGAAGATATCATGAAATTTGATAAGTATATCGAAAATCATCACACATTACTACTTTCAAAAAACTGAAATTAAAAAACTGAATCGAAATTTGAGAAAATCGAACCGAAAAATTGAAGAACCGAACGCCCACCCCTAGTTTGTAAGACTATTGTTGCTTGTTATATCATAAGTATTCATTATCATCAAACATTACTAACAGAATTGTAAACGTGATGCTCCAGAAATTTCATTTTAATCTTGGTTGTCTGCAACTTCATTTTGTAAAATGATTTTCACGAAGTTTATGAAACTGATGCATTAAATTTCTATGCTATAGCTGTATGCAATAGAAACTATTGTGCAATTCAGGGGCATCTTATTAAAGCAAAGTTACTATTTCTCATCTTGTAAACTCATTATTCAACACTGATATGTGACATGAACTTTATGCACGCTAAAATCTATGAACAGATGTATATTTTTTATGCAGTGTCTTGTTGGTGCTTAAGTTAGAAAAACTGAACTAGAAAAATTGAAACCGAACCAAACCAAACTTTAAAAAATTGAACCAAACCGAATTATTTTGATGCGGTGTTCGGTGTCCACTTTCAAAAAACTGAAATTAAAAAACCGAACAGAAGTTTGATGTTACATCTCAAACATTTGATATTGATGTGCTGTGAATAGACTAACGCAAGCTTAAGGAGAACATGGAGTCCATATGACCTTAAGGAGAGTACTTGATAGCTTTAGAGTGCGTACTACAAGATTTTGAAGCTATATGAATTGGTGAATCTAAATTCGTTGAAGAAAGTGAAATATAAGTTGTGTTCGGGAAGGTTTCGTAACAACCGACTAATGTTGATTTAGTTACGCCTTTAGGAGGAGCTATATGAATCCTTAGATGGTTAATGAAGCGTTATACAAGTGCTAAGAAGGTTCCACAAAGATTAGAAGTCAAACGAATCTACGAAATCAATCTTGGAAAAATGGAGTTATACGACCACTTATACGGTCCGTGTAAGTGTCCGTATAATAGTTACAGTAAGGGGTCATCACTAGAGGTATTATACGGTCACTTATACGGACCGTATAAAATTATACGAACCGTATAAGTGTCCGTATAATCCAATCGGGCAGCTATAGTTTTTTTTTATAAAAAGCTGACCCAAGTTCTCATTTTTCATTTCCCATCTCCTCCACAACTCTTGAGAGCTCCAGAATATTCCTCACACCATATTAACACAAATTCAAGGGAAATCAAATATTAAACACCCAGAACCAAGAGAATCAAGTGTGGAGAAGCTCACTAGGGTTTGTAGAAGTCAAGAATTTCATTGATATTGAACTTGGGGTTTCTCTCTAGTGAAGTATATTCATCCAAAGTTCATTCCTATATAATCAAAGGTGAATTTTACATCTATTTCATGTTATTGAGAGTATTTGGTTGTTGAATAACTTGAATGAAGGAAGGAAGAAGAATATGAAGCTCAAACATGGATTTAATGATATTCTTGAATAGTAACTTGACTTGAGTCATAGTTCTTGGTATGCCATGAGCATAATTTTTTTGTGGATGACACTAATGACATTGAGGAAGTATTATGTGAAAATGAATATGGTATTATGTTGTAGCTATGGTTATGAATGACTTTGAAAAGGAGTTTTAAGAATTGAACAATGTTTAACTTAAAAAGTCTATTGATTATGGTATTATGGGTGTTGTTATGATGTTTAGGAGTTGTTTATCATATGGAGAAAGTTGTCGAAACAAAGAAAATGCTGCCCAATTTTCGTTAGCTCTTAGTCGCTTTAGTCTAAACATAAGCATGTTTTAAATGATCTAATTTAGTACGAATTCTCTTAAATGTATAGTTGTGAGCTTGGAAGGAGAACGTTTAGTCGTTAAGAAGATGTAAAGGTATGTAAGGCTAGTCCCCTTCTTTCAAAAGGAATGACTTCTATATTACGATTTCCTATGCATGTTTCCATGATCTTCTTACATTCCAAAGTTGAGAGTTCATGATTCGTAAGAGTTTCTCATGAGTTAGAGATAAGATGTGTTCTATGATAATAATGATTATGATGATCTTACTTCATGATTTCATTGATGTTATTCTTTGTTGTGATCTCACCTTATGATATTAGTTCTTTCAAGGTGAGATATAGCGGCGATGATTATTTCATAATGTAATCGGAGGCTACCGATCTTACGTCACTCCGATAGAGTTGTAGCTTTTACTTGAGCTCTCATGCATGCTTTATGTTATATATATGTATGATTATATCGGGCCTAGTTGGCCGAGCAGTCTCCACTACAGTGGGTGTAGTGGGAGGCTTATGATGATTACACCGTGCCTATTTGGCCGGCCAGACACTACTAGTGGGCGGCATGAGATGGTTACCCCGGACGCGAGCTAATGATGATCACACCGTACCTATATGGTCAGAAAGCATATATATATATATACACACACACACACATGATATGATGTTATTTTAATGTAAAAGTTAGCATGCATGATTCCGCCTTAAGAGGTAATCAGCTATAGGTTATCTCTTCACCTTATGCTTTCTTTATTTCCTTATTATGTTCTTGTGCATGCCTTACTTACTTAGTACATTGTTCGTACTGATGTCCTTTCTTTTAGGGACGCTGCGTTCATACCCGCAGGTAGACAGGGAGACGGTCCGGACACCTAGGCGCTTTTTCAGCAGATACACAGGAGCACTCCACTACTCCGGAGTTGCCACTTATTGGTATATTCTTTTGTGTACATATTTGGGGCATGGCGGGATCCTGTCCTTCCTTATGATTTCAGTATCCCAGTTAGAGGCTCGTGGATACATATGTGTAGGTAGTAGATGTTATGTGATCTCTTCAGTGTAAATCCTATGCATCATTTGTTGCCTTATGGGCTTATGTATGTCTATATATATATATATGTGTGTGTGTGTGTGTGTGTGTGTGTTTTGAGAAGAAAACGATGATCGTTTCGTAATAAGCTTTGTGTTGAGAATGGTGTATGTTTAGGTCAAGTTGATGATAAGTTTGTCAGGTGGTGCTCGGTAGGCTAGCTCTGGGTACCCATCATGGCCCTCTAGTTGGGTCGTGACATTTGAAAACCCAAACGGAAGAACCGAATGCCCACCCCTAGCAGAGAGTACCATACAAACTCTCGAATACATGTTATAAACTTTTGTGATTGATTTTGGAGGTAACTGGGATGAGTATCTACCTCTAGTGGAATTTACTTCTAATAATGGATATCAAATGAGTATTCAAATGGCTCCTTATGAACACTTTATGGGAGGAATTTTAGATCGCTAATTGATTAGTTTGAACCTACAGAAGTAGAACTATTGGATCCTGACTCAGTTCACGAAGTGATTGAGAAACTGAATCTCATTGCGCAATGACTCAAAACAGCTCATAATCGACAGAAGTCCTATGCAAACATGAGGCGTCGTGAGTTAGAATTTATTTTTAATGGTAAGGTTTTCTTAAAAGTGTCGCCAATGAAGGGTTTAATGCGATTTGGTAGAAAGGGAAAACATAGTCCTCATTTTATTAGCCCTTATGAAATTGTGAGAAGAATTGATAAGGTAGCTTACGAGTTGAATCTACCATCCGCTATATCTATGGTGTATCATGTGTGTGATGTTGAGGTTGAATAACCTAATCTTTCTCATATCTTGACTCGTGAAGAAATCAAGATCAATGAAGGTTTGTCTTATGAAGAAAAACCAGTACAAATATTATATCGCCAAGTTAGAAGGTTGAGAACTAAAGACGTAGCTTATGTTAGAATCTTATGACATAATCATAACACCGAATAAGCAACTTGGGAGGTGGAGAAAGACATAAAAAAAATACCCTCACTTAATCCCTATTTCAAGTATATGTTGAACCTTCTAGTTATTGCAATTATGTAAGTGTTGGCTAATGGTATGAGGTCGTGTTATGCTTTTATTGATAAATATTCTAGCTATGAGAGTCTCAGTGAGGACCATGTTATTCTTGTTTGGGTGTTAGTTGCATTTTCATTTTTCTGGGATCGCTCTAGTTACAAAGGAAACTCTGGCGAAATTTATGAAAATTTGGGGACTTAGTTGAATTTTAGGCCATGACTCTCGAGGAAGAATGATTCCAAAGGGGATATAATGTTACACTCCGTGAATTCGGGATAAGTTTGAATTCATTAAGAGAATGATAATGTGACATTTTATCTATACAATGGTCTATCAAAGTAGTTTGGGTGAAAATGTTGTCTTAAGATCAAGACGGATGGTGAAGTGCATACGAATCAAAAGTATCAAGGAAGTTTACGTCTGTGCTGACTTCTAGTGAATATAACTCGAAATTTGTAAAGCATCTAAGAAATGCAAAGCATGAAAGTTATAGCTCTCTACAATACCTTTCTAATGATATAAAGAACAGGCCAATTGGACATCGATATGAGAAGTTATGCACGATTTACCAAACACTATCGACTCAGTAAAAAATAAGGCATGTGTGGCGCGGGGGGCTAGGCATATTTTCCAAAATGGGGAAAATCAGACAGGCTTGGCAAAATAAGCATGTCGAGATGCGTGGGCGCAGGGCGCTAGGACAATTTTGGCCTATCGCGATTTTCCCCCAATTTTATATATCTCCAACTTCGTGAAACTTTTTCCACTTCGTTCTAAATCGAATTTTTAAAGAGAAAACACCTTCGGGCTTCCCCAAAACATCCAAGGTGAGTTCCTACTCAAACTCCATGATTATTACGTCCATTTAACAAAGATTAACGCTAGATATTCATCATCCATTCCATAGATTGTGAGAATTGGATTCAAGAATGGTTGAAGAAAAGAATTTTTGTGAAGTCTTCGTGAGGTAAGCTTCCTTGATTAAAGTATCGTTATGGTTTTAGGTTTTGGGTTCGTATATCATTTGAAACACATTAGAATCCATGGGTGATTCATGAGATAGCAAGAACACGATTTTTGCATAAAAGCCCTAGTTTTTCTAAAAGGATGGGAATCCTTAGAATTCGAGCAAAGCCCTAATATTTTCATCATAATCGATTGTAGATATATCATTGAACGTTGTGGGGCACGTCTAGGGCGTTCTTAGCGGTATTTGAGGTATGTCTTTTTTCGAACATACATTTCAACCTTAAAAGATGGTTTTCTTTGGCAAGATTTCTTGTGCGTGGGGGAAAAACCCGCATTGAGCCTATGTGTATTATGTTATCTATATGTAATTGTGATTTCCCCTATCAAGGGATAATTGAAACTGAATTATAAAACCTTAATAGTTGAATATGCTTTGCCCCGATAAGGGATGGTTTAAACTTGTTTTCAAAAGCTTTGATATTTAATCTGTTATGCCTCATGAATAAGTTTTATTGAATTGAAATTGATTAATGATTTAAACATGGTTTCTAATTGATTAATGACTTGATATACCCTACTAACGGGATAATGAATTGTAACGATCCGTTTAGTCGTTATAGTGTTTTGACCCATTTAATCTTGTTGACCCTTTTCCCAAGTCCCGTTAGTATGATCTATGACTTAATAAAGTCATTGGGTTGGTTTCCGCAAGGTTCGAGGGTAATTGAGTCATTGATGGAGAAACTAGTTAAGTCGACGAGTTAGAGTTGACCACGGTCAACGCCGGGTTAGGATGACCCCGTGTCAATGTTTTGAAAGTTCCAATGAGTTATTATGATGATTTTGAACTTGTCCACAAGTTTTGGTAAGGTTCCGAAGAGTTTCGGATGGGTTTGGGTTTTGTCGCACTCGTATTCGATGTTTTCGCCGGAGGTTTGTGGATAGTAATGGCTCCAAATTGAGCATCCAAACTTTTTTTGAGTAAGGTCTAAACCATTAGATCCGTATCGAAATTACGAAGCTATAGGAAAAAGAATCGACGCGTTTGGCCTCCGGATGAGGGAGTTATGACCATTTTAGTGGGGACCTGTCCAGCAGCTCCGCTATAGCGACCAAGAGGCCGCTATAGCGGGACCGCTGCAGCGGTCTGGAGACCGCCACAGCAGCCAGCGGGGCCAGAAACCTCTATTTTAATTCCCCAACTTCGAACCCTTATTCCCAATACCCCAAAGTCAGTTTTCAAGAGAGAAAGAGGCAAAATTCATCCCATTCTTTGGTGGAAACATCTTGGAGGGTAAGTTCCCATCTTTATTGTTCCTTTTTCCTTCTTCTTCAAGCTCCATGATTATTCTAAGAGGTCCAACAATGGTGGTTGAAAATCCTAGAATTAGTAAACCCTTAAATAATTAGTGGGTTGTTTATTTTATTGTTGAGTAATCACCTAGGAGTATAGATTATCACTTTTTAGGAAAGGAATTTGATTTCTTATGGTTGAAATTGCATGTTGAGACTTAGGGTTCTAATAAAAATGGAATCTTTGTTCTAAAATCTATTGGAAAGGGTAAAATTGATTAGAAACCCTTGAATTGAAGGTTAATGATTGTAGAGATAGAAGTTATGACAAATTCACCATTAAAGGATGGTTTCATCCATTGAAGAGGGTAGAAGTAAGTGGGTCTTCTTCCCCAAATTGTCGTTTTTGTTTGAATACATGGATTGTTGCTTACTTAGCATAATATTATTAGACTTTAACTGTTATGAGGCGCTTCGGAAATAGAAGACTCATGTGGAGTAGTTTGTGGCTCCTGTTCTGCATTCCAGGTAGGTTATGGCTTACTTTAGTTAGACTTTGATTAGCGAAACTTATGTATTGTATAGAATTGACGGGAGAAAGCATGGTTAGGTCTTCGGACATGGTGTTTTGGTTGGATATTAGCTAGGTTGGTATGACTTCGGATTTTGTGGGCTCGTCGCCGTTACTTTATGTACTGAAATATGAGGTGTAGTTGTATTCATACTGTGGCGATTCGGGATGGATTTCTATTCAGTTGATTGTTGTTGATGGTGGCTTGTTTCCCTATTATTGTGATTAGACTTATTGCCTAAATTGTCGTGTTGTACTCAGTTCTCTCTTATTGTGACATGTATTATCAGAGAAAGGAAGGATAATGAGTTTAGGCTTGAATTGTGATATAAACTTATGACAGTATGTAGATGAAAACTTGATGTATGATTGTTGTTGATGATAATATATAGAAAAGTGGAGCTTCTTGGTGATACAAGACTTAGTTGTGAGGCGTACTTGCTACATGTGGAAGTAAAGAGGGACATAGACTATTATGTTGGTTGAGATGATTGTATGATTCATTTCATGGCTGAGTTGATCCAAGTCTTGATATGACTTGTGGCTTTGTGACTTGTACCTTCATTGTTGCTTTATTTGCTTGTATTGATTTACCACGTTTACATTCATTTATGCATTCATACACTCATGCATGATGGCAATGGTTTGGAAGACTTGTGGCATGATGCCTTGTGTTTGACATTGATATTGCTGATTGTTCATAGTCCGTACATACTAATGAACTGAAATACATTGAGACATACATTGTGATGTAAAATTGTGTAGAAGTTAATAGAATCTTCTTGATGAACTTGTGATACAAACTAATGACAATTGTGGTGAGAAGCTAATATGATCTTCTCGATGAAAATAATATACTACTTGATAATTGCTCATTAAGAGGGATGTAACAGTGTTTCTTGTATAATCGATTGGCTCCGGGTCCGAGGCTCTTTCCGGAACGGAGTTTGAGGTAAATTTTGAGCGGAGGACAATAAGTGACTCGGGTCCGAGGAGTGTTCCGGAACGAGTGATACATGATGTGGATCCGTGATCGAGGTTCTTTCCGGTGCAGAGGATTTATGGCTCGGGTCCGAGGAGTGTTCCGGAACGAGTGGTACATGGACATGATGGGTCCCCTGCAGGTCATGACTACTGAGCAATGACATCAGTTAGCATGTATGTACCGTTCGAGTGATTGGCCAGTGCATTGCATTGCACATTATCATATTTTGCATTGCACATCATTACGTTTTATTCTGCGTTATTATATGCTCGTTTGATACTGATTTTGATACAGTTGTTGAATGTCTATTATGGCATTAATATGACCATTGACTGAGTTAAATAGTGGATTAGTGACTCTACTTAGGGACGGAACTTGGGCTTGTGATTATTAGGTGAAACTATTGAAACTTGACAGACTTGTGGGTTAGAAGCTTCATCTTAGGTTATGACTCTATTATGGGATATTCTGTGACTTGGAGTATTAAGTACCTATCTGTTTATCCTATTGATTTTATGCTTAGATACATGAACTAATCTTAGTCGGCCTATGATGCTTACCAAGACATAGTGTTTGTATCGATACTACCTTGTCTTGCACCACTTTTTGAGTGCGTATTGTGTTCCGGAGAGATTTCCTCCAAAGTTACATCTCTAGCTTGAAGCTAGTTTGCTCGATCGTATCCGGGGTGAGCTTCTATCCATACCATGCCACCTGAAGATCTCTCTTTCCGATGTTTATTTTGATTCTAGACATTCTTTATTATTATATTTGAGATATACTTCATTCTTTAGGCTTTGTTAGTTAGAGTCCTTGTACGATGACTTTCAGATTTTAGGGGTGTAACAGTTAAGACTTCAGCATATTGTCGATTAATTTTTGACTTGTTTTATTTATGTTATTCATTCACGTGATCATTGATTGCTTAGTATAAAGGATTAAAGATGTTAAAATTGGCTAATGATTAATGGGTTAATGAGTAAGGGTTCGCCTACTAGTGATAATAAGGTAGGTGCCTGATCGGTAATTAGGGTCGTGAAATGAATAGAATTCATGATGAATGATTCGGCTTTTATGCTATGATGGTGATTCGGCTAATAGGCCATGATTTTTATTGTTTGTGTTTGGCCTAGCTACTCAAGAGGAAAGGTAGTCACTACGGATCCAAGTAGGCTAGCCTAGGAGGAAGAGTGGCCAACAAGGTTTGGTAGCTCCGGTGTGGTCTTTGCCTAGATATTCAAGAGGAAGGGTAGCCATTGTGGGTTGATAGCTCCAACATGGTGTTTCTATGTAGTTTAGGAAACCTAAAGTGGTCTTTGGACCTTATTGGCATGATTGTGGTTTCCCACGAGTTGACACGTGATGAACTTGAATTTAATCAAAGAATTTAAGGTATTGAGAAATTAGGTAATGATTAAAAGTGAGTATTTCTTCATCATTGATTTATATTGGATTTCATGATAAGCTATCATTCGTTTTGAATTGTTTCTTACCACTATTTTCAATTATACTTATGACTTGTACATTCTACTATAACTATTTTCACATAGACATCCACTGAGTACCTAATACTTAGGCATACCGTTGTTGTGGTTTATGGTATGTTAGGTAAAGAAGAAGAGTAGGTTCATGACGTTCTTACGGAGTAGGTGGACTAGCTGCTTTTCAGGCGTATTGGTGAGCCCAAATGCTTGTTTGTAGGAGTCCATCTATCTTTAGATTTTATTGCTTTCAGTTCTAGGCTACATCCTGAAGTTAGACTCTTTATTTATTCCTCTTAGAAGCTCCATAGATAGATGTCAGTATTGTGGGTAGTTGTTGAAGTCACTATTTGACTAGTTGGGGCGTTTTGCCATGCTTAGCGGATATTTTGACTTATGATTATTTATTTATATCATTTCGTCTTTCCACTTATAATTGTCTTAATGTTAATTAAGCTTTAAATGTGAATATGAAATTGGGATCGTTCGTTGTATACTTACTTTATAAGGTGTTCCCTATGTGGTTCCTTACCATCGGATGTCTATTGCTCCAATGTCGGGTTTGGGGCGTGACAAGATGGCTAAGGTAGGGAGATCCTATAGCGCGCTCCCTTGCTATTTGTCTTAGTGATGGAGTACCTCTCTAGAAGTCCAAAATTGATGAGTGATCTTCCTGATTTTAGATTTCATCCCATGTGCAAGACAACTAGGTTGACTCATTTAGTTGTTGCTGATGACCTAATGATTTTTTGCAAAGGGAACATTAGGTCAGTAACAAGGGTGATGGAGGTTTTAACCCATTTTAGTGGAGTGATGGAGGTTTTAGGTTAGTAACAAAGGTGATGGAGGTTTTAACCCATTTTAGTGGAGTCACTGGACTTATAGCCAATCTGAAAAAATCAAGTATATTTGTTATAGGAGTTGATGCATCTGTGCAACAGAAACTATTGGTAGTAACAGGTTTCTCCTTGGGGACCTTCCCAATTAGATACCTAGGATTTCCCTTATAATTTAAAAAGTGGACCAGGATTGAACGTTTTAATTGGTGGACAAGATTACCAACAGGATATCAAATGCATGTTCAAAAACTCTTTCCTATGCAGGGAGATTACAGATAATCAATGCAGTACTATTCTCTATCTATAACTTTTAAGGTGCAGTTTTTATACTACCCCAGAGTATCTTAAAGGAGGTTGATAGGAGGTGCAGAGACTATCTATGGGGGAACTCAGAGGACAAGAGGAAAGTTCCACTTATGGTAGCAGAATTGTGTACCAAAGAAGTATGGGGAGAGGCGAACATCAAAAGTTGTAGACTGTAGAATATTGCCTCAACTGGAAAGTTGATTTGGTTGCTTGCAAGGAAGGAAGATCTATTATGGATTAGATGGGCGCATGGCTTATATATTAAAGAGGATCAGGATGTATGGTCTCATATACCAACAACAGATAGTAGTTAGTGTTAGAGGAAGCTGCATTCAATCAAAGCTGACATAACAAAATTGTATCAAAATAAAACTTACTGCATAACTGCAAATGGGAACTATTCTGTATCCAGTAGTTACAATTCATTACGGGGAAGTCTACAAAGGTGGAAGGAGGCTGACTTAATATGGAATTCAATTATTCTACCTAGACATAGATTCATATTATGGTTGGACACTTAAAGGAGGTTGCTAACAAAGGCTAGGTTAACTAGATTGCATATTCCTATGTATACTAACCACTGCTGCTTCTGTGATGCTACAAAAGGGGAAACACAACTGCATTTGTTCTTTGAATGTGGATGGAGTACAAATTTGAAAAAGAAGCTGGACAACTGGTGGGGCCTCAATACACAAAGAAAGGGTGTAGCTCAGTGTTTAAGATGGATTAAAGGAATACAGTGACATCAATTCAGGAAGGAAATTGTTTACCCCGAATTACGGGTAACAATTAGATTTGTAAGTGGTGTATAGGATATGTGGATGAACTTAATCTTTTGGTAAATATTAGTGCCTAGTTTGTACGTTATATATATATATATAGTGATTATAGACTGGAAAAAGATGAGCCAATCAATGTATATAACTGGCTCGATTTATGGGAACTGTTCGAATCCGAACCAAAATACTTGGGGAGATCTTTATAATATTTTTGGTGATTACAATGCTATGGAATGAGAAGAAGCTAACCTGAAAAAGGAAAAGGGTTACCCTCTATTTATAGGTAATCCTAAATGGGCCCTTTAGTACAATGTTAAAAAGCCTTTCTAAAAAACCCTAAAATGGACACCCATATCGTTGTTAGCGCAAATGCCGGAACGGTTTGGCGACACGTAGCAGCTCCATAATTGGTTGTCCGAACCGAAAATCGGATACTTTTACTTAGGGTCGGATCTGCCTTGTCTGGTAAAACATTCTCGATGTTAAAGCAAGGTCGATCGTGTTCGTGCCCATTTTGACCTATCTCTTACTCCTTTCATATCTGACACGAATTGCTCCGATTTTTACCGTATACAGATAGTCCCCGCACTTCCCGGACCAGAGTTTCACCGAAGTGACGGGAAGTGGAAAAGACTCTCCCGATGACTTCCTTAATAAGTTCGTTCTTATCTTCAAAAAATAAGCGGGAACTGTAACGTCCCCTCACGTCACGTCCTTCTGACTTCAGCCACGTGTCTTGTTCCAAATGGCCAACTTCGGTAACCGCCTTAGGTCACGTCGCTTCAAATCACGTCTCATTAATACTTCGGACACGTGTCCTTTCTCGGTTGGTTGGCTTCGGTAACCGCCACGGTGATCCGTCTATATAAGAGAGTTACAGCCTTTTTTTACCTTTCAGTTTCATCTTTTCTTATCTTCGCTTCTTCGCTTGATTCACTGCGTTATCTCAAATATCCTTATCCTCAAATTACCAAACCTTCAAATCTTCAAACCTTCATATCTTTAACCCGAATCTTCAAATCCTCAAACCTTCAAGTTCATATCTTCACCCCTGCCTTCAAATATTCATCCAAGGCCTTTAAATCTTCATATTTACCCTTTATAAATTGATATCTGATCAAAATGTCAATGAACACCGACTCTGTTTCCCAGAATGTACCTCGATTTCTTCTCCGAGTACCGCACCTGCTTCCAAACTGGAGCTAAAGCACTTCCTCAACTAACGGCCAAGGACATAATACCGTCGAGGCCCAATTATAACCACGGATTCACAGTTGAAAAGGCAGTGCAAACATCGGATAGGGGTTTCGACATGAGACGGTATCCCTAATTAATCGCCTCCCTCTAGTTCGGGTGTGTGGATGAGGACAAACGTCCCTCGGTGTTCGGTGATGACGAATTTCGAGGAATGGCGTGGGACCGTCTACAAGCCTCTCTCTGCCGAAACTGAAGAAGAGAACGAAATCGATAATATACCAATACAATATATAAAATCAAGGAGAGACTCGTCCGAACCGGGGCGCACACAGGAAATATATATACAATGGGCAAGCGGGGAACAAAAGCCAACGGAGACAAATACAAGCCGACACAACTAACACACAGACATATATCCGATCTTGTCTCTAGGAACGGGGGCTTTCAAGGAGAGACTGTCGATCGTCGGGGTGCTTTGTCGACTATCGCAAGCATGAATGCGCCGCCTCCGGACAAAGGGACGTCAGTACAAATAATGTGCCGAGTATGTAAGGCAAAATAACAGCTGAAATGACGTAATAGGCTATACTCTGGATATTTCAAGGCACCTAAAAGTACCCTACCTAAGTTGCCCTTCGTCTGAGGCAAGATAACCTAACTCTATAGATATAACTCCATGACTCGGGAGTCAGGCATAGGTAGCTCCATGACCGGTAGGCTAGGTACAATCAACTCCATGACCTGTAGGCTAGGTACAATCAACTCCATGATCCGTAAGTCAGGTATGCGCATCTCCGTGACCCGTCGGTCAGGCAACAACTCCGCGGCCCATAGATCAGGCGTATACAAACACATAATGAAGACTCGAAGGTAACATGATTGCCTGTAAGCAACATATACGCTAAATATACCTCCTGATATTCCATTATTTTATATATCTCAGTTAATCTTATGCTAGCTCTTAACTAGAGAGAAACACTACAATAGGGTTATGGTAACCCAAGTATAATCTTTATGAATAGCACATCTTTGTGCGGATAGTCAAAGATGAATAACCAGTAGGGATCATGCCAATGAAAAGAAGGAACAGCCTTAACATACCTGTTCGGTCCCTTAATACCTATGCTTATCCTTCCAAGCTGGTAAATCAACATTCGAAAGAATTCATACTATGGTTAGACTTACTATGGTTATATACTTGCACTGAGCTTTCAAATTAAACTACTTTATATTCTGCCGAAAATCGGCCAGCATCTCCCCTGTTTATATCTTAGCCCCAAATCACAATACCAATAACCAACAACAACACAACAATACTGTAAGACTTTCCTTAGGAGAATCTTACATCGGTTTAGGCGAATCCTACATCGGTTGGAGAGGAGAACGAAGAGTGTTGTATAAGTGCTTGGATACCTCTCCCTTGTAGACGCGTTTTAAAACCGTGAAGGGCAAAGGCTCCAAAGGACAATTTCTACATACGGTGGCCTGAGTACATTACGGGATATCGAGCGGTGCGCCGAGCCGATGTTGGGAAAAACCTGGTGGTGGGGCAAACCTCAGCGCGGACGCTAAGTCCCAAGGGGGGGGGGAGCGTGAGTGTAAGGCTTGCCTTAGGCGAATCTCATATCGGTTTAGGCAAATTCCACATCGGTTGGGGAGGAGAACAAAGAGTGCTTTATAAATGCCTAGATATCTCTCTCTTGTAGACGCATTTTAAAACCGTGAGGGGCAAAGGCTCCAAAGCGGACAATTTCTACATGCTATGGCCTGGGCTGTTACAAATGCCAACATCAACAACATCATTACCAACACCAAGGTACTCCATAAAACATCCCACACGATGTTTATTCAATATTTCCACCAATAGAATTAGTATACGATCATTTAATAGTTTTATCCCCATAATTAAACTTAAATTAATACCAATAAGAAAGAATTCATACCTTACTCTCACTAGAACCGTGATATCTTTAATATTCACCTTGGATTCAAGCCAAAATCCCTTGCAATATGACATTATAATCGCAACTATACGCTGTCTAGACCGAAATTCGGGGAATTCTACTTAATCCACGTTAAAATTTGATAAGTGAGAGTTGGGGCAAGTCTCCAGAAATTTTGAGAGGCTTTGGGGTGTGTTTGAAAGGAAAATGAAGGGGTAATCCCCTTTTATAAGGTTCCAGGTTCTGCCAGGACCAACTTAAATTTTGTTCAGCGCGATCGCGCAGGCTTATTTTGCTGCCTGCGCCTTTGTTCAGTAAAAAGGTCATAAATCTTGATCTCAATATTGTATGAGGTCCCACTACCTATGGTTGGAAAGATATTTCCATTATCTACAACTTTCATTTTTGGTGTGTTTCCAATTTCCAAACTTATAATGGAGTTTTGGCCTTTTTAATTCAGATCATCCGAAAACGTATCCTTAAATCATCCTTTTGAAGGCCTTATTCCCATATTTGGCTTAAGGTTCCTTCTTAAGATTTGCTCAACTTCCCATGTACTACTCATATAACTTTTCTTATGACCTTTATAAAATCCCAGCATGTGGGCCCCACCTTAACTTACAATTACGAATATTCAAGCAACGTATTAACTGATTTACACCATACAGTCTCCAAATGTTATATATATGTTATTATTATACTCATATAATATAATATTCATCCCTAATCCTTGTATAACTTTACTCTCCCTTAAGCTTGTACTAAGCTGTCTACAGTCTTGGTAACACGAAATTTTTTGGGGTGTAACATCCTCCCATGACCTATTTCATGAACTTAACCTTCATACTCATAAGGCAAGCACATATAATTTCATATATCTTCGAAAATAACCCCGCGTCCACAGTTGAATGACTAACACCTAGCGAATCTTAAGGTACAAACTACGAGATGTAACACGAATCCTTTATCGATTATAAGGAAGGGTTTCTGTAAGTTTACACGTACCCATTTACACTCAAGCTCAACCCCCCAATTGATTCGATTATTCTCAAAATGTGCCGGACATACAACGTGTGTCTTGCCCAAATTAGGCCTATTATTTTAGGATCGTGGCCTGCCTTCGTCTATTGACGAATAACGTCAATAAAGAGTTCACATTGGCACACTTTATTCGATTATATTGCCCGAGGATCCTTCGTGGGGGTATGATAAAGGTCTTCAAACGAGGTCGAAACCCGATCATTTTCTGTCTCAACGAGGATAGAGATCGAGAATGGCTTGAACGTTTCGTCTAGGTTAGGACCGCGGATATCATTCCGGCAGAGTACATGCCTTTTCAAGAAAAATGGAACGACAAACGTGAGTCCCTCAAATGTGTTTCCTTTGCGTGTATTCGAGCCTTTTTTTTTACTTTGTTCAACACTACAGCCGAGGCATGGATCCCTACTGTCGTTCGGAATTTCCCCGAGTGGGTTGAGGCAATCATCAGCCAACACTTACATGAAGAAAGGACGTGGGCAGATTTATCTCGTGATCGGTGGGTTGCGTATTTTTGATCACGTCCTTTCGTTTTGCCTTTTCCTTCTTTAACTCTTCGATGTCTAGGTTTGGGCAAAGGGTCGGTGGAATCAAGACCTGCACCAACGGATGAGCTTGCAACATCGGGTTCAAATTTTGATATGGCAGGATCGTCCCGGCTTATTGCCGCAGCCGAAAAGAGGCCAAGAAAACCATCAACCAAGGGTCAAAAGAAAAAGGAGAGGTCGATAAGTGACGTTTGAACCCTGAGGGATGAACTTGAGCCTGACATTGTACTTTACAGAGTTGGGGAAGTTCCCTCCGTCGTTGTCGTTGCTGAGGAAGAAATTACTATCCCACCCTCGACTACAGATGGGGAGGATGAGGTTCCTTTTGCTTCGGTAACTGAGTATCTTCAAGCTCCAATTCCGCTAAGGTCCATTGAATTTATTGACATTTCAAGTGATGCTTCACCCGAAGCGGCTCCTTTGGTGAAGAGGCCTAGAAGGTCCGGTCCAACCTTGGGAATCAAGGCTGCACAAAGGGCTAAAACGACCCAGAGGTTGAGGTTACTGCGGCAACCGGCCCATCATCTGGTGTCGATCCAGCCCATCTGCGGCCGAGGTACCTCCAACTACTGACACTGTTGGAGCCGCTCCGGCTTCTCCTCCTGCTCCTTCTTTGAGATTGAATAACCTCGATGATATGCTCGCCTGTACCCCTCTTGCTACTGCGGAAGCCTCGGGGTTTAGTCACCTCTGTATTCCAAAAGCCACGAGGGTTGCTAGCCGATCCACTGAAATAGGTGCAAGGTCAAAACTTGTTGATATTTTCCCAACCCCGAGTGTAAAATCGAGGAAGACTAGGTCGGCCATGGTCATCGTCCCCGAGGACTGTAGCTTTTTATCACGTCCCGTAAGAGTTGCAAGTTATCTAACACCTCTTGTTTCAGATTCAGACAAGGAGAAGATGGAGGGAGTCCCATGACAATGTCTTATAAACGAGGGCATGCATGCTGACAACTGGGTAAGTATTCTTACGCATTTCTACCGCACCGATGTGCGATTCTCCATTTTTGCTAATTGATTTTATAACTTCATTTGTTTTACTTTTTCAGAGTGTTGTGCTTGTAAATGAAGGCTTCATTCGAGCCCAACATGAAGTAGAGGACTTGAAGGGTCAGCTGGACGCTCAGAGCCGGGAAATTGAGAAGTTTAAACTACTCTTGCAGGAAAAAGAGGACAAGCTGAACCGGGTAGTCGCTCCCCCGAACCTTTAATCCGAGCTTGAGGCAGCTAAAGCTGATAACCTCCGTCTAAAGGCCGAACTCGATGATGTGGTTGAAAAGAACCGGCTCCTGGACCAGGATAACATAAACCTTGGCCGAGAGAATGCTAACTTTGCTACCAAACTCGGTGAGTTCGAGGCTACTATTGCCCAACTGCGAGGTGAACAGTCAAGGTTGATGTCAAGAAAATAGAAGAAAGTCCAAGCAGCTTGAAGTCGAGAGAGCCATCGAGAAGGAGAAGCTAAGGATATTTGAAGAAAAGGTCAAGACTCGTGCCCGGATTAGTGATGAGCTTAAGAGCCTACTTGAGGAAGCTATTGCAGCCAATGATCGTCTCCAAACTGAGCTTACATCTGTAAATGAGGTTCGAATCACTCTAATTGACATGAAATCCGAGTTGGAAGGGAAGCTAAAGAAAACTGAGGCCGATCTGGATAAAGCCCTTAATGACATAGTAGCTGCCGAGGCTCGTTCTACACTCTTGGTCGAGCATGAGCGGTGGAAGTCCCGGAGCGTAACCCTCGAGCAAGTTAAATGGGGTATGAAGAATATCGTTGCTCGTATACTCGATGCAAGGATGATCGAGGACAAGGCTAAGAAAGCTCTCGAGGATAGTTCCGAGGATGATTCCGAAGCGACCATTTCTGAGAACTCGGGTTCCTCTAATACTGAGTAAAGTAGGGTCTGTATGAGCCCCTTTTTTGTTATTTTTTGTTTTTGATCATGTAAAAAATCCTAAGTGTAAAGCTTTAGTTTGCTATGCCATATATGAAATGTACATTTCCTTTTTGCTATCATTTTCTTCGATCTTTGAGTCGAATATAATTTATGATTTTTGCTTTTGAACGTTTGCTTCGTAATGATTGATCGGACCTTGGCTCTAAGCTTTTTACTTGAATCGAGCCTATCTTAACTCATCGGTTACGAGCCTTACTTTGTTCGGTTTGTTTTTTGACCGAAGACTTATCGAATGATTCACCCGCGGGGCTTATTTATGCTTTGTAAATTTGGACGTCTCTGAATCACCTCGGGCATTTAAGTTGAGGTCTTTAATTATTTGACCTTCTTCTGACCGTTTGTTTGTAGTGAATTAGGTTCGGGTACCTGAGTCTTTGCCCTTTTGTCAACCTTATGACGGCAGTCCCCATTCGAGGGTGTTAGGGGAGTTGGGCTTGGTTTACTGTGACCTTGTTGCCTTTGTCGAATTTTTGACTACAGTAGGGGGTTATTAATAAGAAAATATATCCAAGACATATTTTTCAACAATACTACTTCTTCATATCACAAGTGTTTGTACACAATTTAAGGATTTCATCTGATCTTTTCTATTTTTGCCGTAGCAAATACTATTCGGACACGATTCTTTTGATCGTTTGGCCCTTACATTGAAACCTAGTACAGAAGGTTCGGGTTTACAAGAAACACAAATTTTGAAAACCATTTTGATGATGACTTTGTTTCTTCTTTTACTTCGGTGAGCTGAACTTTTCTTCGGTCACGGTGGGGGTATAATAGTCCCCTAGTGTTTGTCCGTGAAGTATGAACGGGGAGACACTATCCAGTCCCCGGTGAATCACTGGCCTCGGAATTACGGACACTTAGCTTCGTTTTCATAGGGTAACACGTTGTACTTGTTGCCTCATTAAAAACCATGCCGGAAAACCCACCTCGAGACAAAATTAGGCTAAGGAAAAAAGTGCAACACGTGCTTTCAGATCTATTCCTAATACCTCAGAATCTATCTCGATATGTGTTTCTACAAAAAAGGATAGGTGGGAATTTTAAAAATGATCACAAGGGTCAACGGACCATACCTCAGCAATAGTATTTCTTCAAATGAGCCACATTCCAGTTGTTGTGTAGCCGTTGACCGTCTGTGGTTTCCAGCTGGTACGACCCGTTGCCCGTTATTCCGGTTACCTTATATGGTCCTTCACAGTTGAGGCCCAATTTTTCATCATCGGATTCTTGATATGCAGGATAATTTTTCGGAGTACCAAGTCCCCAACTTGAAAATGTCGAAGGTTTGCCCTTTAGTTATAGTACCTCTCCATTCGCTATTTTTGTGCAGCTAAACGGACCAGTGTATTTTCGCGTAGTTCATCCATTAGGTCAAGCTTTATGGCCATAGCCTCTTCGTTTGAAACGTTGGCGGCGTATTGGAACCATAGGCTCGATTCGCCAACTTCTACGGGGATTAGAGCCTCGGCCCCGTAGGCTAATGAAAATGGTGTTTCTTCCGTGCTTGATTTTGATGTTGTTCTGTAAGCCCATAACACCTCCGGCAACACTTCCTTCCATTTGTGTTTCGATGTCTCCAGTCGTTTCCTTAGATTTTGGATTATGGTTTCGTTCGTGGATTCCACCTGTCCGTTTGCACTCAGGTGATACGGAGTTGACACAATCTTTTTTATGTTCAACCCCTCGAGAAAGTTATTAACTTTACTACCAACGAACTAAGGACCATTATCACAAGTTATCTCGGCTGGAATGCTGAACCGACAAATAATATGGTCCCATATGAAGTCAATAACCTCCTTTTCTCTAACCCTTTCAAAAGCCTGTGCTTCAACCCATTTTCAAAAATAGTCAGTCATAAACAAAATGAAATGAGCCTTACCTGGGGCCCAAGGTAGAGGACCGATGTCACGCCCCAAAACCCACCCTAGACGTGACCGGCATCCGACGTCATGAACAACATCTAAGAACCTAAGCAACACCATAATAATACTTGAACCCGCCGTGTTCAACATTCGCCTCCAACAGCTTATAAAATAAAGGTAAACGAATCACGCATATAAGAATTAAATCGGAAGTCTTTAGTTATCTAGACTTGTCAAACATAACAACGTGCCCAAGAGTTAATCAATAACTCAATAACTACCCACAAATGTATACTTTGGGGAGCTTCTAAGATAAAGGATTAATAGTCCGATCAGACGCGTCCCCGGCAACTAACGTAACAAATAAGTAAATCAACAGGTGTCCCACGAACGAATGTGTGGGCTCACCAAATTATCCGCAACAAAGCAAGTCCTTCCTAAGCACCCGGAGTATCACGAACTCGCTTCTTCCCGTTACCTAACATACCATAAAAAACAACAATGGTATGCACGAGTACTTCGTACTCGGTGAGTGCCTCCGGGACAATGAATAATACGAAAATAAAGTAAAATAATACATGAAGAAATCAGTCTTGAAAATCATATGAAATCAACGTAAGGGCAGTTATTCAGTTTATGTATCTCAATAATAAGTATCAAAACCCACTTATAAAGCCTCTTGTTAAGTTACAACTTCAAATATGCCCTTTTTAATCAATTAAGATAGTCATCAACAATTCCATAAGAGAATAAGAATGTCACACATGCCAATACGGCCCAAGAATCAAGCATATCGCGCATAGCGCACCACACCGAACATATAATTCTCGGTGGCTATCCTTCCTCCCGAATAGCTAGACATAAATCACACCGACTATGTAGTACGGTGGCTATCCTTCCTCCCGAATAGCTAGGCATAAATCACACCGACTATGTAGTACGCGGTGGCTATCCTTCCTCCCGAATAGCTAGGCATACATCACACCGACTAGCGTAGTACGCGCGGGCTATCCTTCCTCCCGAATAGCTAGGCATAAATCACACCGACTATGTAGTACGCGGTGGCTATCCTTCCTCCCGAATAGCTAGGCATAAATCACACCGGACTATGTAGTACGCGGTGGCTATCCTTCCTCCCGAATAGCTTCACACCGACTATGTAGTACGCGGTGGCTATCCTTCCTCCCGAATAGCTAGGCATAAATCACACCGGACTATGTAAACGCGGTGGCTATCCTTCCTCCCGAATAGCTAGGCATAAATCACACCGGACTATGTAGTACGCGGTGGCTATCCTTCCTCCCGAATAACTAGGCATACATCACACCCCAGGTAGCGAACCCAGCGGTGGCTATCCTTCCCCCCGAATAGCTAGGCTTGAATCACACCCCGGGTAGCGAACCCGGTAGTGGCCACTCTTCCTCCCGAATGGCTAGGCAATTACCACACTAGGATCCATAGTGGCTACCCTTCCTCCCGAGTAGCTAGGCCAAACACAACAACCAAATTCATAGCATAGAAGCCGATTCACAATTTGTCTCAAAATAGTCACACCATCAAATAGCATTAAAGTTCATTATGCCATTACGAAAATCCATAATATCATAGAAAATTACTTTATCATAGTTCCTTTGTAAAATCATCAATACCAAAAATTAACCATCATCACTGATCATCTCTTATAGAAGAAAATGATTCATAATATCACATACATATATAGGGTTTGTTACAATCTAGATTTAATGTGGGCTTGTCCCCTCACGCACATTAACCATTAATCAAAACATGTAATAAATTTCGAGAGTGTGAAACCAATTCATCATATCATTCAACACATGCTTTTATAAAGAATCAATCTTTCAAGAGAGTTTGCAAAAGAGACATATCAATTACCTTTATATTCAAAAAGGATTTTATTTTTTTAAAGAGACATACAAATCACAATAAGGTTTTTAAAAGGGAGACATACATTCAAAATAAGGTTTTTAAAAGGGAGACATACCTTAATTTGTTAAACAGAGTTTAACAAATCACTTTTCTAATGAAGAACACCCAAACCCTAGCTTGAATCACTTTGGAAAGAATTATGTTGCAACCCTAGGTTTTGATCACAAAATCATGTTAAGAATCATGGGTTTGATGTTAGAAAGGGAATCGAGACTTGAATTCAACCTAGAATCATGATAACACTTACCTTTTAGGGTTCTTGAGGCTTGGGACTTGTTCTTATTGACTTTAGGGTAAATTTTCGTGAAATGGGGTGCTGGGGAAATAAACCCCAACCTTAAATATAACTGAAAACGCGTAAACCCGACTTTTGACCTAAATCCGACCCGTTACGCGATGGGTCCGCGATGCGGGACCATCGCGCAATGTTCTGCAGCTCAATACTCAGACTTGCGCGATTGGCCCGCGATGCGGGGCCATCGCACGCGCCCCCACGCTCCTGAAAAGGCGGCGTGTGTCGGTTCTGCACAGTGTTCGGTAAAATGGACATAACTTCTTGTACGTAACTTCGTTTGGGCTGGGCGACCTACCGTTGGAAAGCTATTTCAAAGATCTACAACTTTCATTGAGGAAGTGTTTCCAAATTCGCAACACATGTTCATAAAAATTGCCTAGAAGACAGACCTACCAAAACTTAGGCGAATTTAAGAGGCCTTAAGAACTTCACTAATTGGTTTGACTTCAAAACGACCATCCTCCACCCGAATTCACCAAGAATGGATTCATATAGATAAAATATCATCTTAATACTAGATTTTTTACATATTCACACCTAGTTCAAGTTTACGGGTGTTACATTATCCCCCCTTAAGATCATTCGTCCTCGAATGAGGATAGTATTCTAGGAAGGTAATTAACACCACACAATCAACTTGCGTACTAATAGCTCAAAACTTAACTCATACCGAAATTGGGAACAAGTGAGGATATCTCTTCTTCATGTCCTCTTCCGCTTCCCAAGTAGCTTCCTCAGTATTATGATTTCGCCATAACACTTTAACCGACGCAACATCCTTTGTTCTCAACCTTCTAACTTGGCGATCCAAAATCTGAACTGGTTCTTCTTCATAAGACAAGGATTCATCAATCTCAACCTCTTCATAGTTCAACACATGAGAGGGATCAGGTTTATATAACCTCAACATCGAAATGTGAAACACCGATGAACCATGGACATCTCACCGTAATCTCAACTCATAAGCTACCTTCCCAACTCTTCTGGTAATCTCATAAGGACCAATGTAGCGAGGACTAAGCTTGCCCTTTCTGCCAAAACGCATTACCCCCTTCATAGGTGACACTTTCAAGAAAACCTTGTCACCCACAGCAAATTCTAATTCCCTACGCCTTATGTCCGTATAAGACTTTTGTCTACTCTGAGCGGTCTTTAGTCGTTGCACAATAAGATTTACCTTTTCGATCGCCTCATGAATTGAATCAGGACCCAACAACTCTACTTCCGTTGGTTCAAACCAACCAATTGGAGACCGACAACGCCTCCCATAAAGAGCCTCATAAGGAGCCATCCGAATACTAGCTTGATAGCTATTATTGTGTGCGAATTCCACCAAAGGTAGGTGTTCATCCCAACTTCCTCCAAAATCGATCGCACAAGCACGCAACATATCCTCCAAAGTTTGAATAGTTCTCTCCGCTTGCCCGTCGCCGAGGATTAAAGGCGGTGCTCGCTCACTCTAGTCCCCAAACCTTCTTGAAACGTCTGCCAGAAATGAGCAGTAAATTGCGTACCTCTGTCAGATATGATGGATGTCGGAACACCATGCAACCTAACAATCTCCTTCAAATATAACTTGGCATAATCTGCCGCAGCATATGACGTTTTTACAGGAAGAAAATGGGCAGACTTCGTGAGTCTATCCACGATCACCCAAATTTGAATCATACTTGGCCCTTGTGCGAGGTAAGCCTGCAACAAAGTCCATATTTATCATCTCCCACTTCCATTGAGGAATCTCAATGTTTTGAGCCAAGCCACCGTGCCTAATTGATGTTCAAATCCTTCACTCCGTCGACAAGTGCACTTAGCCACAAAGTTAGAAATATCAACCTTCATGCTCTTCCACCAGTAGTGTTGTTTCAAATCCTTATACATCTTGGTGGATCCCGGATGAACCGAATACTTGGAACTATGAGCTTCCATCATTAGTTCTTGTCGAAGACTATCAACATCGGGAACACACAATCGTCCTTGCAATCGCAGAACACTATCACCAGTCCCAACAGTAAATGAAGTGTACTCACACTTAGAGAATTTTGCATAAAGCTTGTTCTCCTCCAGTGTTGTCAAGGTTATCCTCAAATGATTAGCATGGTCTTCACGATTCTTAGAGTACACCAAAAATGTCATCAATAAACACAATAATGAATCGGTCTAGATACGGCTTAAAAACACGGTTCATCAAATCCATGAATGCGAGCGCATTAGTCAAGCCAAACGACATGACTAAAAACTCAAAGTGCCCATAACGAGTACGGAAAGCGCTTTTCGGGATATCCTCCTCTTTATCTTAAATTGATGATATCCGGACCTCGTGTCAATCTTCGAAAAGAACTTAGCACCGAAGTTGGTCGAACAAATCATCTATCCTAGGCAAGGGATACTTATTCTTAATGGTCACTTTATTAAGCCGACGGTGTAGTCAACACACATTCTCGTGGAACCATCCTTCTTCCTAACAAACAAGACTCGGAGCATCCCAAGGTGAGGAACTCGGTCGGATAAAACCCTTATCTAACAAGTCCTTCAATTGATCCTTCAATTCCTTAGCTCCACCGGAGCCATACGATAAGGTGGAATAGAAATAGGTTGGGTGTCGGGATAACATCAATCCCAAAATCAATAACTCTATCGAGGAATACCAGAAGATCTTCGTGAAATACCTTGGGATAATCACTGACTATGGGAACAGATGCCAATTCGGGTACTACCGCTTTTGTATCATTAACAGCAACCAAATGGTAAATACACCCCTTAGTAATCATCTTATGAGTCTTAAGATAGGAAATAAATCTACCTTTTGGCTTAGCAATTTCGCCTTCCCACACAATAACGAGCTCTCGGAAAGGCGAAACGAACTAACTTATGACGACAATCCACATTAGCATAACACGCACAACCACCATCCCCATAATTACATCAAAATCCACCATCTCAAGTTCATACAAATCAGCCATGGTCTCACGGCCTTTAATCACAACAACACAATTTCTATACACTCTAGAAGCAATAACAGGAACACCCGAAGGCGTATCAACAGCAAAGGGTTCCAACAAAGGTTCGGATTTCATACCCATATCAAGAGCAAAATAAGGAGTCACATAGGATAAATTTGAACCCGGATCAATCAATGAGTAAGCATCATGAGAACAGAGATGGTAAGGATACCCGTAACCACAATCCGCCTCCCTACGAGTTAGCCCATAAAGTCGAGCTGTCCCTCCACCAGAAGTATTAGCAACTTCCTTTCCTTTGCCGTTGTTACGAGCCCCATTACCACGAGCATTAGGGGTGTTGTTAGCATTAACATCAGATGGATTATTCCTTTGGCTTGAAGAGTTAGCCATTTCACGAAGCCACTTCCTACAATATTTCTTGATATGACCCCTAATCCCACAATGGTGACAGACACGATCCTCCCATCTAAATGCATGTCGGTTATTACGTTGCGAACATCTGTTCTGATCATTGTTCCTCTGACCTTGTCTACCAGATGGAACGCCCATATTAGACTGAGAAACAAACTGTTGAGGTGCAGAATTTCCTTTCCGTTGCCCTCCATCATACGAACCGGAAACCACCCGCAGACGGGCCTTCTTACTTTGTTTCCTGTCTAGCCTCTCTTCTCCTTTCCAATTCTCTTGCTCGGCAAACCCAACCAACGAATTACCGTTCTTGACCCCAGCAGTGGTACGGTTAGTGACCCTGGCGGCTCGTCCGCCAGGCGATGATTTAGAAGCACCATTGTTTCCCTGATTACCACTCCTCGCAGGAGTTAAAGCCATTTCTGCAGGGCACGAATTAACGAGCGAATTAGAACGATCCTAGAAAGGACTTTAAGCTCTACAAAGACAATCTAGAATCAAGAAGAATAGGAAACACCTATAAATGTCCTGGGAGTTTCTCGGTCATGCAGTGATCAGAGCTCACAAGGAAAACTCCACTAGACACAAACCTCACGACACCGACAATAATCCTAGGACGTATTTAAACCTAGGCTCGATACCAAGCTTGTCACGCCCCAAAACCCACCCTAGACGTGACCGGCATCCGACGTCATGAACAACATCGAAGAACCTAAGCAACACCATAATAATACTTGAACCCGCCAGGTTCAACATTCGCCTCCAACGCTTATAAAATAAAGGTAAACGAATCACGCATATAAGAATTAAATCGGCGGAAGTCTTTAGTTATCTAGACTTGTCAAACATAACAACGTGCCCAAGAGTTAATCAATAACTCAATAACTACCCACAAATGTATACTTTGGGAGCTTCTAAGATAAAGGATTAATAGTCGACTCATCGGGACGGCCGGCAACTAACGTAACAAATAAGTAAATCAACGTGGTGTCCCACGAACGAATGTGTGGGCTCACCAAATTATCCGCAACAAGGAAGTCCTTCCTAAGCACCCGAGTATCACGAACCCTCGCTTCTTCCCCGTTACCTAACATACCATAAAAAACAACAATGGTATGCACCGAGTACTTCGTACTCAACACAGTGCCTCGGGGACAATGAATAATACGAAAATAAAGTAAAATAATACATGAAGAAATCGGTCTTGAAAATCATATGAAATCAACGTAAGGATGCTTATTTAGTTTATGTATCTCAATAATAAGTATCAAAACCCACTTATAAAGCCTCTTGTTAAGTTACAATTTCAAATATGCCCTTTTTAATCAATTAAGATAGTCATCAACAATTCCATAAGAGAATAAGAATGTCACACATGCCAATACGGCTCCAAGAATCAAGCATATCGCGCGCTAGCGCACCACGGAACATATAATTCTCGGTGGCTATCCTTCCTCCCGAATAGCTAGACATAAATCACACACTATGTAGTACGCGGTGGCTATCCTTCCTCCCGAATAGCTAGGCATAAATCCAGCGGTGGCTATCCTTCCTCCCATAGCTAGGCATACATCACACCGTATGTAAATACGCGCTATCCTTCCTCCCGAATAGCTAGGCATAAATCACACCGGACTATGTAGTACGCGGTGGCTATCCTTCCTCCCGAATAGCTAGGCATAAATCACACCGGACTATGTAGTACGCGGTGGCTATCCTTCCTCCCGAATAGCTAGGCATACATCACACCGGACTATGTAGTATATCCTTCCTCCCGAATCAGGCATAAATCACACCGGACTATGTAGTACGCGGTGGCTATCCTTCCTCCCGAATAGCTAGGCATAAATCACACCGGACTATGTAGTACGCGGTGGCTATCCTTCCTCCCGAATAGCTAGGCATACATCACACCCCAGGTAGCGAACCCAGCGGTGGCTATCCTTCCCCCCGAATAGCTAGGCTTGAATCACACCCCGGGTAGCGAACCCGGTAGTGGCCACTCTTCCTCCCGAATGGCTAGGCAATTACCACACTAGGATCCATAGTGGCTACCCTTCCTCCCGAGTAGCTAGGCCAAACACAACAACCAAATTCATAGCATATGCCGATTCACAATTTGTCTCAAAATAGTCACACCATCAAATAGCATTAAAGTTCATTATGCCATTACGAAAATCCATAATATCATAGATAATTACTTTATCATAGTTCCTTTGTAAAATCATCAATACCAAAAATTAACCATCATCACTGATCATCTCTTATAGAAGAAAATGATTCATAATATCACATACATATATAGGGTTTGTTACAATCTAGATTTAATGTGGGCTTGTCCCCTCACGCACATTAACCATTAATCAAAACATGTAATAAATTTCGAGAGTGTGAAACCAATTCATCATATCATTCAACACATGCTTTTATAAAGAATCAATCTTTCAAGAGAGTTTGCAAAAGAGACATATCAATTACCTTTATATTCAAAAAGGATTTTATTTTTTAAAGAGACATACAAATCACAATAAGGTTTTTAAAAGGAGACATACATTCAAAATAAGGTTTTTAAAAGGGAGACATACCTTAATTTGTTAAACGGAGAGTTTAACAAATCACTTTTCTAATGAAGAACACCCAAACCCTAGCTTGAATCACTTTGGAAAGAATTATGTTGCAACCCTAGGTTTTGATCACAAAATCATGTTAAGAATCATGGGTTTGATGTTAGAAAGGGAATCGAGACTTGAATTCAACCTAGAATCATGATAACACTTACCTTTTAGGGTTCTTGAGGCTTGGGACTTGTTCTTATTGACTTTAGGGTAAATTTTCGTGAAATGGGGTGCTGGGGAAATAAACCCCAACCTTAAATATAACTGAAAACGCGTAAACCCGACTTTTTGACCTAAATCCGACCCGTTACGCGATGGGTCCGCGATGCGGGACCATCGCGCAATGTTCTGCAGCTCAATACTCAGACTTGCGCGATTGGCCCGCGATGCGGGGCCATCGCACGCGCCCCCACGCGCCTGAAAAGGCGGCGTGTGTCGGTTCTGCACAGTGTTTGGTAAAATGGACATAACTTCTTGTACGTAACTCCGTTTGGGCTGGGCGACCTACCGTTGGAAAGCTATTTCAAAGATCTACAACTTTCATTGAGGAAGTGTTTCCAAATTCACAACACATTTTCATAAAAATTGCCTAGAAGACAGACCTACCAAAACTTAGGCGAATTTAAGAGGCCTTAAGAACTTCACTAATTGGTTTGACTTCAAAACGACCATCCTCCACCCGAATTCACCAAGAATGGATTCATATAGATAAAATATCATCTTAATACTAGATTTTTTACATATTCACACCTAGTTCAAGTTTACGGGGTGTTACCTCGCTCGATAAGACCTTCGAACTTTTGCAAAGCTTCCCCACCGGAGTGGTTACCGCAAGTTCCCTCGTGGACTTCTCTCATCACATAATCCATTTCTCCGGGACCCAAACATTTAGCCAGAGGTCCGAAGAAAGACCGGCGATATAATTGATCATCTACCAATCCGAATCGAGCCGCTTTGGTTCGGAGTGATCGTGATTCTTTTGGGTCATTCAGGAGCTTCCCATCTCGTAAGTAATCGATGTACTTGTTGTGCGAATCCCATGTCAAACCCATTGTATTTATCTCGGCGTGACCATTTTCTACTGCCTAGTCCATCAACTAGACAATCGTGCCAAGGCTGAACTCTTCTTCTTCAACCGACAAGACTAAGTTGGCCAATGCGTCGCCATCGTTGTTGTTCCCTCGGTACGTCCATGGTCCATTCTTTGAACCGATGCAATATCACCTGAATTTTTTCTAAGTATCTATGCATTCACTCATCCTTGACTTCGAAGACGCCATTGACTTGGTTCACGACTAGAAGAGAGTCGCATTTTGCTTCGATTACTTCGGCTCCTAAACTCCGAGCCAATTCAAGACCTACAATTATAGCCTCATACTCGGCTTCGTTGTTAGTTAATCTCATAGTCCTGATTGCCTGTCCAATGACATCTGCGAGAGTTTTTAAAATAATGCCCAGCCCGATGCCCTTTAGGTTTGATGCCCCATCCGTATATAGGACCCAGATGCCCGAGGTTTTTTTCGAACTTATCAAAAGCTCTTTTTCTACCTCGTGAATCATAGCGGGGGCAAAGTCTGCTATAAAATCAGCCAATATTTGGGATTTAATAGCCGTTCTAGGTTTATATTCAATGTCATAGCCGCTAATTTCCACGGCCCATTTAGTCAACCTACCCGACAGTTCCAATTTATGTATGATATATTAACGGGTAAGTAGTTACTACACATATGGGATGGCATTGAAAGTACGATTTAGCTTCCTTGAAGCACTCACCAATGCTAAAGCTAACTTTTCAAGATATAGATATCGGGTCTCCGCATCTCCTAATGTCTAACTCACATAATAGATCGAAAATTGCGTACTCGCCTTTTCGGACCAAAACGCGGCCATCGCCACCGGATGCGCGAAGATATAGAAATAACGTTATCCGCCTTCTGTATACGGCAGGGCGGGCTTGACAAGTACCGCTTCAATTCTTGCAAGGCCTTTTGGCATTCCGGTGTCCATACGAAGTCATTCTTCTTTCTCAGAAGGGAAAAGAATCGGTGACTTTTATTCGATGACCTCGAGATGAATTGGCTTAGAGCTGCTATCCTTCTGTTCAGTTTGCACAGCCTTGACATTGTTCACTACTTCGATATCTTCAATAGTCTTGATCTTGTCCGAGTTAATTTCTATCCCCCGATTTGATACCATGAAGCCTAAGAATTTGCCAGATTGGACCCCGAATGCGCACTTCTCCGGATTCAGCTTCATGTTGTATTTGCGAAGTACGTCAAAGGTATCCTGCAAATGTTTTAAATGGTCCTATGTTTCCAGGGACTTGACTAACATATCATCAATATAAACCTCCATAGTTTTACCTATTTGCTCTTCGAACATTCGGTTAACTAGGCGTTGATAAGTTGCTCGGCATTTTCGGTCCGTCCGGCATGACATTATAACAATAAGAGTCCGTGTATCGGGTAATAAAAGGAGCTTTATTGGTCCTTCGGGTGCATCCGAATCTGGTTATACCCAGAGTACGCATCGAGAAAACTTAACATCTCATGATCGGCCATCGTGTCGATCATTCGATCAATGTGAGGCATCGAAAATGAATCCTTCGGGCATGCTTTGTTTAGGTCTTTATAATCAATGCACATTCTAAATTTGTTATCTTTCTTCGGTACAACAACGACGTTGGCCAACTAGTCTGGGTATTTAACCTCTCAGATAGAGCCTATTTTTAAAAGCTTTGTTACCTCATCTTTTACGAAGGCATGTTTTGACTCGGCCATTGGTCCTCTTTTTTGTTTCACCGGGTTGAACTTCTTATCAAGGCTGAGCTTATGTGTTGTTACCTCTGGTGGCACACCTGTCATGTCTATTTGGGACCATGCAAAACAATCGGCATTCGCTTGACGAAATTTAATTAACTTATCCCTAAGCTCCGAGGTTAACCCGGTGCCTGTGCATACCTTTCTATCCGGTAAGTGCACGAACAAAATGATCTGCTCTAACTCCTCCGCGGTAGATTTGGTTGCATCCAAATCATCCCGTGTACGAACGATCCGTGCACACCGAAATCGTCCTCGTCACCCCTCACCAGGTCCGTTTCCTTCGCTCGCACTCGGACTGTGAATTCTTCCGTTATTTGGTGTCCTTGCCTTTGATTGACTCATCATCCCTTTGAGCCGGTTTCTTTGAAATGAAGGGTGCTTCCTCGATTGCGAACATTTCCCTTGCTGCGGGCTGTTCACCTTGGATAGATTTTATTCCTTTCGGGGTCAAGAACTTCAGTAACGGATATAGAGTCGATGGTACTGCTCTCATGCTATGAATCCACGGTCTGCCGAGTAAAGCATTATACTTCATATCTCCCTCAATGATTTCAAACACTGTCTGCTGTATGGTTCCATCGATATTGACCGGCAAAGAAATTTCACCCTTCGTAGTCTCACTTGCCATATTGAACCCGCTGATTACCCGAGCTACCAGGATAATGCGTCCAAAGAACTTCAATTGTTCCACCACTCTCCATCGGATAATGTTGGCTGAACTACCTGGGTTAATCAAAATACGTTTAACTTGTGATTTAAAAATAAGGATAGAAATTATCAATGCATCATTGTGTGGTTGAACGATGGCTTCTGCATCGTCATCACCGAAGAGATGAAGCCTCGGCCACGTAGTCCGGGTCCGCTTTTCTCGTAATCGAGACCTTTGTTCTTTTCATCACCGGTCCTCGGCGCAGCATCCGTTCCCCGATTATCATATTGATCACGTGTCGAGGTTCCACAGAGCCGGGCTTGTTTGTGATTCTCCCTTCCTTTATAATCGCTTTTGGCTCGCTCACTTAGGAATTCTCGAAGGTGGCCATTTTTTCAATAGTTGAGCCACCTCTCCCTCGGTCGACGACAAATCTTCCGTTCGTGCCCACGGATCTCGCCCAGTACTGCACATCACGTTTGTCCGTTGGGGGCGTTTCCGGATCTCAGTGGCTTAGGCCACCTTGCTTCCGTGATACGACCGATAGCTGAGACAAGGTCCGAGGTATTGATGTTGAAGTTGTATTCCGATAACCTCGGTATGTGTTGTGCTGCCAACCGAACTGCACAAAGATCACTTCTAAAATGACAAGCCTTGGTCAGTTGATTGACGATCATTTATCGCCCCGACTAGAGAAGTGGTTGGGGCCACCCCTCGATTTATCTGACCTGAAGCTAGGCTTCTCTAATTGAGAATATGGTCGGTACCTTTCCCTCGATGGTCTTTTTTCCGGTTCATAATTTTTTCTCAATCTCTCAGAGTTTTTGCTCACATTTATTGGGCCCGGGGGAAGTTCGAGCTGATCATCCTCTACCTGAATCTTAGATTCGTACCTATTATGGACATCTGCCCAGGTTACAGCCTCGTATTCCAACAAATTCTCCTTCAATTTGAATGAGGCAGTCGAGCTTCGGGGATTGAGACCCTTGGTGAAAGCTTGCGCTGCCCATTCCTCCATAACCGGGGGCAGTTCCATCCGTTCCCTTTGGAAGCGGTTGACAAACTCTCGTAATAATTCATCATCTCTTTGGGTGATTCTCAAGATATCCGCCTTTCTCGACTGCACCTTTTTGTCCCCGGCATGAGCTTTTATAAACGCATCTGCGAGTATCTCGAAAGAAGTGATAGAATGCTCAGGCAGGTGGTCATACCAAGTTAGCGCCCCTTTCGAGAGTGTTTCTCTGAATTTTTTCAACAACACCGATTCAATTTCATCTTCTTCGATATCGTTGCCTTTTATGGCACGAGTGTACGAAGTCACATGTTCCTGCGGGTCAGTCATGCCATCGTATTTCGGAATATCCGGCATCTTGAACCTCTTCGGAATTAGCTTCGGAGCACAGACTCGGAGGGAAAGGCCTTTGAATGTATCTCTTTGAATCCGGCCCTTTCAAAATCGGTGGTGCCCCCGGGATCTGGTCAACTCGAGAATTATATGTTTCCACTCTTTTTTCTATTGAATCGGCCCATTTTTCCAAAGTCTCAAGCATTTTCAAAGCCTCGGTAGACGACCCGACCCCAGATCCGTTGCTCTCGACTACCCGTCCCTCCTCTCTCCTTGGCTCGGTAACCTTCTTTGGCTTTGCCGAATCTGCTTTGTCATTTTTGCTCTAAAGCTGAGCCTATGGCGATCGCCTGGTCCTGCAACATTTCAAAAATTAAGCGCAAGTTAATCTCATCAGGTAGATTCGGAACTTTTTGGGCTTGCGCCCGAAGTAAAATAGTTGAGTTATGGCTATTTTAGAGGGTCTGTGACCGGAAGGGCGGAATTCTCTTGATTAACGGTGTTCTATCGGTTAAGGCCTTCTCTCAAATTGTTGGCATTTGGGTCGGCCGGATCGGCAGGCGGGTTTCGTAACCCGCTGTTATTTTTGTTCTCAGCAACAATCTCGTTGTTGTTCCCATGTCCGGAATGACCGGTGCTTGCCATATCGTAGGTTGTTCATGCAAATCTGAAAATTCTTAAAAGCGAGTGAGTAAAGAAGCAGCAAAAGATTAAAACACCACTATTATCCTATGCCCCACAGTGGGTGCCAAACTGTTTACCCGGAATTACAGGTAACAATTAGATTTGTAAGTGGTGTAAGGATATGTGGATATGGGAACTGTTCAAATCCGGACCAAAATACTTAGGGAGATCTTTATAATATTTTTGGTGATTACAATGCTATGGAATGAGAAGAAGCTAACCTGAAAAAGAAAAGGGTTACCCTCTATTTATAGGTAATCCTAAATGGGTCCTTTAGCACAATGTTAAAAAGCCCTAAAAACCCTAAAATGGATAAGGATCAACCGTACAGTCTGACACCCGTACCGTTATCAGCGCAAATGGCGGAACGGTCTGGCGACGCGTGGCAGCTCCATAACTGATTGTCCAGACCAAAAATCGGATATACTTATTTAGGGCCGATTGGCCTTGTCCTATAAAACACTCTCGATGTTGAAGCAAGGTCGATCGTGTTTGTGCCCATTCAGACCTATCTCTTACTTCGTTCATATCGGACACGAGTTGGCCCAGTTTTTACTGTATACAGAAATAACCACCACAAGTTTGGGGCCACGGATTTACCATACCTGGGAAGTAAGGAATGGGAAGCAATTTAACGTTGAGCATGTAAAAGGATCAAAAAAGGCTACTAGATGTGAGGTTTACTTCAAAAAATTTGCAACTAGTTGGGCTTTTGCTCTGTTGGATGCTTGAGAGGTGACACACCCTTCCTGGGGTGGTATCATTTCTTTTGTGCTCTTTTAGGTGTAATTATTTTTATTTGTCTATGGTAATATTTCACAGTTTATTGTCAAAAAAAGGAATTACTGTGTGGCCTCACTCTTGATGAACTTCAGAATTAAATTGGAAAATATTGGGAAACTACTAAACAACATATATGGACCTTGACTCCTCTACATCGACAATGGAGGATTATGATGTTCAGGGATCTCACCAAGAAGATTGTGTCCGATGAGGTGCATCTTTCATTAAGCAAATCACGAGTTGCACTGATGAATTATTCAAAGTACATTATCAATGGAAATGAATTTTATTTGAAGAAATGTTTACAAAATAAATTAATCATAAAGTATATTAGCAAAGGTAAATTAGTCCAATCATATTTTTTTATATTAAAAAATAAATATGTTAAAAGAAGTGTTACAGAAAAATCAAAATAAGAAAGATAAGCCGTAATATTCTAAATTGTAGAAGAGATATTTATTTTTAATAATCCGATGGTTTTTTTTAACAATCCGATTCATTAGAATGGATTCCCTAAAATTTAAGAATCCGATTCATTAGAATGGTTTTTTTTTTTTTTAATTGAAGTACCACTAAGAGGTCCTTATTTATTTTATTAAATTAAAATAAATATTTACAAGGCTAATATGAATGGGCTCGTTTTTGCATCAACTCAAGCAAAAATTCCTAATGCAAGCCGGAGAGACCAAGAAGAAGACGGAACCGTATCTAATTGGCCAGTCAGCACCACGTGTGATGTGAAGGATTATATTCTTACCGCCCCTCATTTAGTTCCTAGTGTCATTTTTCACTTTGGACACATATAGGTCCATATTTCTAGCATAGAATACACGATATGTTTAGTCAAACATGTAAGCCAATTTCTTCCTTTCTTATTCAATTCCATTACCTCCATGTGCAAAATTAGCCCTTTTCTAGTAATTTGTCTTTTGCAAGATAAAACTACTTAACTACCCTGGTATCTGGATCCCCTCAAATTAGTACTTAAGCCATCTATTTAGAATAATAAAAGTTCTGAAGATTTGTTAAGGATGATTTAATGCAATTGGTTTGAAAATAGTAATTCTTGCCAAACATTTTATATGTTTTCAGATATTATGAGTCGGTCCCGCATTACCAATATATGTTTCTCTTTGATTTGACAAAGAAAACTGCTTTAATAAACTTTCTACAATATTCTTCTTGAGATAAATCTTCTTGTTAGTATTAGTTACGGAAAATGCATATAAGCACAGAAAGTATTTGCAGCATATTGTTTTCTTTTAAGATATTCCAGAATTTATTGTCTTTAATTTTCAATTATTTCTTCTTTATTTTTTTTTATATTGTTTCATCTTTAATTTCAATAAACTTCATAAAATTTTGAAAGAATTCGACTTCTGACCATCTCTCACCCCTCACCGAAAACATTTTTATTATAGACTTTGTGTTTCTAAACCACTTGAGTGATTTGACATTTTACAACAACCTGTTCAATGATCCCATAAATTAGGGGATAAAGAATTTGTGTACCTAATGTTGACCCAAAATTTACGTAAACATAAGTTTCTACTACCTTTTTTTTTTTTTTGGCTGATGAACAATTTCTTTTCACTCATCTTTGTTAGTATTTTTTTTACGTTTTTGTCCTTTGAGTTCCTCCTAATGCCTTATGTGAGGAAAATAATGGGTCTCAAAATGGTTGTTGGGAATTTATGAAATAAAAATGCAGTAATAACATATGAACGGACAAAAAGTGCCGTTGGTACAAAACAAAAGAATGACATTTCCAACTGCTCCAACCTACCTCAGATTAGGATGTAACATAGATATGATATGAAACTCTAGTCCTCGTATCGTCCACCTAGACACAAGAATTCAAATAGTATATCTATCAATTGTCTTTACCTCGAGGTTTGATAATATTAATTATGTTTTGCATTTCATTGGTTCTTACTATTTGGCACCATCCTTTTGTATTATGGTATAGAATCGTGATACTCTATACCATCTGGTAGATGATTTTCAAAAAACAAGGACAAGATAAGATTTAGATTAAATGATGGCGTAGGTTTCGAATGACGGTATCATGCGCTTAGTAGTTGCGGGGATTTCTTGAAATACAAGGATTCACCTATGCCCCCCTTCACTTTATCCGTTTGGTTTACCTTAATAAAAGATAATTCCAGTACCAGGACCATGAGAATCCTTCTTTTTTTTTTTTTTTTTTTTTTTTTTTTTTTTTTTTTTTGGGAGTAATTTAATCCATCCACAATTTGACCATATCTTCTTTTCTCAATGCGTGCTAATTGTGTTGTCGATATTAATTGTTAGTTAATTTTTAGGAGTCCTCTACAATCAGCATTTTTTCTTGAAGCTAATAGACCACTAAGTAACCCAGTCGCCAACTTTATTGATCAAAATTCGACAGTGAGTGCAGATTGGATCTACAATGGTATGCGTGTCCAATGAAAGCATAAAACTTACCCCGAAATTGGGTAATAAGTTGAATTTGTAAATGAGGTATAGGATATGTGGACACTTTAATCTATATTTTTATAAACGAAGAACGTATATGTATGTTTGCTTATAAATGACTTAAGTGTATGTAAATCAATATGCTAATGATTTGGACGAATGTGTTGGATTATGGATTTGAGCTAAGATATTTATGTATATTTCCGTGCAATGTTGAATAATATGATTCAATGAATTATATAACTATAAACCGGACCAAAATCAGAGAGAGTGAGAGGGAGAGAGAGAAAGCTTCAATATATATTCAAATACAATGTTTTGGATCTGAAAAGCCAACCCCTAAAAGTAAGGAAGTGTCCTCTATTTATAGTTTTGCCTCATGGGCCTTTCATACTACACAACCCTTTTGGAATAAAGGAAGCCCTAATATGGATAAGGTTGGGTCGTACGGTCTGACACCCGTACGACTGTCAGTAACAGGTGTCAGAACGATCTTCACACGTGGCGATTGAACAACTGATTAACCGGACCAACGGCCACGATCACAACGGACATGCGGAAACCGGACTAACGGCCACGATCAACTCAGCCACGTATAAACCGGACCAACGGCCACGATCAACTCGGCCATGTAGGAACCGGCCTAACTGATACGTAGTTTGCCCCGGATAAATCGGACCTTACGATTTTCCTCCGACTTCTTCTGATCAAGCGCTACCGATGCAGTTCCCCCGGTCTGGACGCTCGTGCTTGTTTTCTTCCTTTTCTTGGCCCCCGGTCTCACCGGCTAAACATTAATCCGGTTTTTACCGTATACAGATAGTCCCCACACTTTCCGGACCGAAGCTTTGCCGGAGTAACGGGAAGTGGATGAGTCGCGAAACCGGTGGTTTCATAGGCTCGTTCTTATCTTTTCATTTTGGCGGGAACAGTTTCGTCACAACCTTCTGCCATTTTCCACGCGTCACGCCCCGAGCGGTAAATTTCTGTAACCGCCGTTACACACGTCTTTTCACATCATGTCTCATTAATTATGGGACACGTGGCATCCCCCGGTTGGTCGGGACTTGTAACCGCCCCAGACCCATGCCTATATAAGGCCTTCAACGCCCTCCATTCTTCATTTTTACTACTTCACTTCAGTTTCTTCACTTCTACTTCTTCACTTCTGTTCTTCACCCTCAGTTCATTATCTTTCATTTTCCTCGTTGATTCAACCATTTCAATACCCATATTCGTTGCTTGAATCTGTTTGCAAGAAACTCATTTTTTCTCAAGCGCTGCTCTTTGATTGAAGGCGCTACTTCATTCCTTCATTTTGTAACATTCACTTCTTTCACTTGCTGTTTCCCTTTTCTTATCTTCTTACCAAATTTTCAACCTTCTTTTCCGTCTATTCCGAATGTCTGCCAACACCGAAACCACTTCCCAGGACGTTCCCTCGGTTTCTTCTCAAGGAGCCGAATCGGTAACTCAACCGAAGGGAAAAAACGTAGCCGAGCCTACGGCTTTAGACATAGTGCCGTCCAAGCCCAACTATAATAAAGAATTCGAAGCCGAGAAGCCTTCCTTGGTTGCGGATAGAGGGTACGATGTAAGGGGGTATCCCTCGTCCGTCATCGAGGACAAACTTGATCTGGTTCGGTCCGACTGTGGATGGGATAACCATCCGGTGCAGGTGTTCGCCCCCGGCCCTGATGAATCAATCACCGACCACAGGGAAGGATTCTTGTACGTTTATACCTATCCTTTCACGCTCAAGCTCGATCCCCCGATTGATCCGGTTATACTGGAGATGTGCCGGACCTACAATGTAACCCTCGCTCAAATTGGTCCGATAATCTGGAGGACCGTAGCCTACCTCCGATTGTTGGCTAACAACGGCAAAAAGGGATTCACGCTGACCCATTTGATCCGCTCAGGTTCCCCGAGGCGACTCCGGGAGATGTAATAAATCTCTGCCAAGCGAGGCCGGAATCCGATCTTCTCCAAAATGGACGAAAAAGACGTAGACCGGGTTGGGCGAGCGCTCGTCCGCGAGGATCGCGGACATTATCCCGAGGAGTATATGCCCTTATCGGAGAAATGGAACGATAACCGTAAGTTTCTGCTCCCTTTATTAATTTATCTTGGATTCTTTCATTTAACCCTTTGTATTTACACTTCCCTTTCTTTTCACCACTCGCATGCATACCTCCTCCGTTCCATGTATGAACGCACGGGTTGAAGCGCTCCGACCAACACACCCACGAAGAGCCGATACGGGGAATCCCGTCGCGTGGCCGACGGGTTGCCTAAAATAATGGTAACACTACCTTTAAGTTACGTTATATTCTATATTTTGCCCCTTCTTCTTTCCATAATCTTCTGGTATTTTAGGCTTACCGGCGGGCTCGCGAATGAACCTGCACCGGGCAAGAAATGAGCAAGCGAAGCCGCATTGTCTTGATTCAAACCGGTCATCCCGTATCATCGCTACGCAAAAAATGAAAGAAGCCCTGACAAAGGGGAGAAACTGAGGAAAAGGGCCAGGAGCGTCGTCCGAACTCTAAGAGATGAAGAAGAGCCCGATTTGATTATTCGTCGGGTTGGCATAGCCCCATCCTTCGAATCAGTCCCGGAGGAGGAAGCTACCATTCCACCTCCTTCAGCCGAGGAGAGACCTTCCGTTCCGGCTCCGCTAACAGGTGGGGAAGAAATACTTTACCCAACACCTCTAAGGTCCATTGAATCTCATCCGATATTTCAGATGCCCGAGGAAATTCCCCGCAAAGATCGAGAAGATCCGGCCCGGCTCGACCGTTGAGGCCGACCAAGAGCCGAATCGACTCCCGGAACCGAGGCCCCGCCGGATATCGGCCCACCGCCATCGAAGAATCCGCTTGCCGGATTCGGGCATCCGCTCCAACCGAGGCCGCCGGTGCCGTCCCGCCTTCTCATCTCCGAGGTCGGACAACTCGATGACATGTTTTTGGATACACCGCCCGCACGGAAGCCGCGGGAGCGGACATCTTCTAACTCGAGCCACGAGGCGCCTAGTCGGTCCACCGAAACCGGAGCACGAGAGAGTTTGGGCCGCGCACCTTCCCGGGCCTCCAAGTGTGGAACCTGGGGACTAGATCGTTCGTGGTTACCGTTCCCGAGGGATCGGTGTAGGGGCTTCTTCGTCCCGGTGGGAATAGCGAAGCTATTTAAGGCCCCTTGTTTTGAACTGGACAAGGGGAAGATGGTCGAGTCCCTCGGCAAAGTTGCCTAATTAACAAAGTCATGCATGCGAGCAATCAGGTAAGCTTATCAACCTGTCCTTCGCATAATTCGATGTGAATTTTAGTTTCTCGTCTAACTTCTCCATTTCTTTTACAGAGTGTGGTGCTTGTCAATGAAGCCTTTATCCGTGCCCAGCAAGAGGTAGATGACCTTAGAGGCCAGCTGGATGCCCAAGGCCGGGAAACGGAGAAGTTCCGCACTAGGCAGGAGGATGAACCGAGCCGAGCAGCTGGCCCTCACCAACCTTCAGCCCGAGCATAATGCAACGAAGGCTGAGAACCTTCGATTAAAGGGCGAGCTATCCGGGATTGTGGAGAGGAACCGGCTTCTGGAGGAGGAGAAAATCGGTCTGGCCAAGATAACGCTCGATTTTCTTCCAAACTTAGCCGAGCTCGAAACCATCATTTCCCCAACTCCGAGGAGCTTCGACTCGATCAAATCCGATGCCGTGAACATGGCCGAGAGGGCACCGACGCTTGAATCCGAGAGTGCCAAATATGAAGAGAGAACGAGGGTATTCGAGCAAAAAACCGAGGACACGTGGCCCGAATAGGTGATGAGCTAAGAACCGTACCGAGGAGACGGTCGAGGCTAATGATCTTCTCAAAGTCGAGCTTAAGTCGGCCACTTAAAATCGAGAATCCTCGGCGAAGAGAGGGCGAGTTAATGGCCAGGGCCGGCCCGGCCGAGGTCCGATTGGCAAAAGCCCCGAGAAGCGTGGAAGTACCGAGGCTTACTCCACGATTGCAGAGAGCATGAACGACGGAGGCCCCGGAGGATCACTCGAGGAAGCTGAGGCGTGGCTTTACTGAACTCCCGACCCTTATTCTCGAGGCTAGAAGGATCGAAGAAGAAGCAAAAAGAGCCCTTGATTCCGACCCCGAAGACTCTGAGTGGACAGTGTCCGAACATTCTGGTTCCAGCCATACCGGATAGGCCAGGGCTTGTATTACCCTTCGTTTTGCTTTTTGCCCTTTTATTTTTTGAACTTTGCCAAATTTCAAGTGTAAAAAATTTGCATATATGAAAAGCGCATTTTTCCTGTTGACTATTCTTTTGCTTGAATGTTTGTTACGATTCTCGTCTGAACTGTCGGTCCGTTCCGAGGATAAGCAGAGACATCGGAGTCACTTTTTCGGACTGCTCGTTATACATTGGTTTTTAATTCCATCCGGTATATTTTGTTCGGGAGTTGGATAGAGTGGTTTGCCCGCGGGACTTATTTATGCTTTTCAGAATTTAGACATCTCCGAATCACGTTAGGCATTTTTGGCCGATATTCTTTGGCTATTCGCTTATCTTAGATTAGATTTGGGCACTCGAATCTCCGCTTTACCAATTTCTCCGGGTGCAAGAAGCTTCCCATTCGGGGGGTGTTAAGATTTTGGCTCTCACTATGACCTTGTTGCCTTTGTCGTATTTCGACTGTAATGCCCAGAGTCGGGTATACGGATAAAATGGTGCCCGATATTTGGGGCAATGTGCTTTACTAGGAAGACATATCCAAAATGTAATAATTTGATTTTTCAATAAACTCCAAGTATTTGTACATCATATGAGGGCTTTATCTGTCTCCTTCTGTTTTTTGCCGTAGCAAATTCTAAGTGGACACGATTCGTTCTGATCGTTTGGTCCTTACATCAAAACCTAATACAGAAGGTCCGGATTTGATTCTGTCGTAGCAAATATTAAGTGGATACGATTCGCTTTTGATCGTTTGGTCCTTACATAGGAATCCACACCGGAGGTCCGGCTCATGAGGTCCTTACGTGCTCGTTGTTGAACTCTTCCGTTTTCAACTTATCTAGTAAACCGAGACGCGGGTACCGTAGCCCCCAGCGCTTATTCGAACTGCGAAGACGGGTAAGCACTATCAAACCCCCACTCGCAGGGTGTTGCTCCGAGTATCCGGGTATTTATCCTCGTTCCCTTCTAGTAACACGTTGTACTTATTGCCTCATTAAAAACCTTGTCGGAAAACCCATTTGAGACAAAACCGTACTAAGGAAAAGAGTGCAACACGTGTTTTCAGACCTAGAAACTAACCATACCGGGCACTCGGTGTCACACCCCAATCCTGATAGGGCATGATGGGCACCCGACCCTTACTTAGAGTCGAGCGAACCCACTGGCTCTCGTTATACTCTTAATCTCACTGGACTTGCAGTCATGAATCAAATGCATAACGGAAGCTTTTTAGAAAATATTCCTTTCGTCTTTCTTAAACCAAGTAACCGTAATCATATGAAATCGTAAAGTAAGGTATAAGGATACATCGGCTTAAATAGCCGCCTACAAGACTGGCATACTGTATACATGACTCTGTCTGCAAAGTCTCTAACATAAATTAATATACCATAACATAGATACTCTGACTCGGCAACACTCCGGAACGAAAGGGAGCTCGCCAATAGCCGGAACGTCTTCTAGCAATATCTTCTACTCATCCGTATACACCCGCGTGGCATGAAACGTGCGCCGCCTACAAGAGGGCGCGCACGAATAATGCCGTGTATGTAAGGTACGAGTAACAACATAGCATAGATATGAAACGTAACAAGGAGTAAGAGAGATAACCTGTACATCTGAGTGCCTCATAAGGCGGATATCATGCATGCTTAGCCTTTTAAAAAAAAAACATTTTTATATATATACATAGTACCATGCCCGGCCATTAAGGCTCGGTGTTATCATATATAGTATCATGCCAGGCCATTAAGGCTCTGTGTTATCATCATTAGCCCGCGTCCGGGCCTCCCGCGTCGGGCAATATCATAACATGCCCACCGGCAGGCGTGCACATCTACGTGCCCGCCCGCCGACTATAGCGCGCGCGTGTGAGAAAATACATACACATATATATAAAGCATGCAAAGAGCCCAATCAAAAGCCACAACCGTATCGGAGTGACGTAAGGTCGTAACCTCCGATTATATTATGAAATAATTATCGTCGCTTTGTCTCACCAAGGAACAATTGATGCGAGACTATCAATGGAGAATAGACTAAGATAAAACATAGAATAAGACCATAAATCTCATAGGGCATCAAGTCATGTACTTTTGGAACCTTAAAAGAAATAGTCATAATCCATGAACAAAATTGAGACATCAAGAAATAGTTCAACGTTCTCATATCGTCATCGAAAACATAAACTTGAAACCTTTAAACGTGAAATCATTCTCATCATTTTCATCATAATAACATTCTCATCTTTGACATCATCATTGTTATTGAAAAACATTCCCATCGTTGCCATCATAAGGGCTCACATAATCACAACCTTTGGTTTGGAAGATACGAATATTTTGGAAAACATTTATGGATTATCAGGAAGGAAATCATGCCTCGGAATCTTAGACTTCTTAACTTTGGATAACAAGGAAAATATGGAAACATTTATGAAATCCTAACCTAGAGATCATGCCTTTGAAAGAAAGGGACGAGCCTTAACATACCTGGAAGATAATTCTCGACTTCCAACTTACTTCCTGTCTTGCAACTCTCTTAAGAATTATTCGTAGCCTCGTAATATACATATGTAATCATTCATAATATCATTAGGGTCATCGTCATACGCTCGTCTTAAACACTTAATGAAACCCTTTTAGATTCTCGAAATTGGCAACATTTCCCCTGTTTATGTGCCTAGCCCGAAATTCCAATTCAACAACCAACAACATCAACAACAAAACCAATAGTAATAACATCATTTCCAACACCAACATATGCCATAAAATAGCCCACACACTGTTTTCTAAATTTCCCAACCAACCAACTTGGGATACGACTAATTAATAACTTTATTTCCGTAAAGAAGTCGAAATTAATACTAACAACATCAATAACAACATCCTCAACATCCTACAAGATAAATATGTATATTTTCATCCGCATTTCTCTCAACCCTCAATCCATAATCCAACAACATTAACACAACAACTATAATCTTTATTCTTTCAAATATCCCTAATCAAACTTGATAAAGAGAGGGATTTGATGATTCATACCTTGTTTTATGAAGGTAGCCAAATCTTCATCATTTTCTTGTTCTCAAGCCACTCCAACACTAAACGAAATTATATTCGCGACTACGGGTTGCCCGACCTCGATTGATACTTCGTTACTTGAAATTTCACTCAAAAATTCTCATTTTTGTGATGTATATTTGCTCCTTTGTTGCTGAATTTTCTGGGAAATTTTGGAACTTTTTAGATGAAAAAAATGGGGTTTTAACCCTTTTATAAAATGAGGCGGCATCGTAGCCACAGCATCGTACGCACCGTAGCGCCCGTAGCACGCTTGCGTCGACGCTCAGTTTGTAACGTCTATAATTCTCTACTCCGATGTCCTATCAACAAGAGGTTTATTTCATTACAAACTAGACTCGACGAGCTTCATTTTAGGCTCTTAAAACACCTTAAAAATCCATATATACTAGGAGATATGCGCCTCCAAAGTTGACTAAGATCCGTCCAGCATTTCTCAAATTTTCGTCGAACTTATTTTCTTCAATTTGCTCGATCTCGAAATATTTCGAAACTATCCATACATGATATTTATCAACTATTATACTAATAATGGCCATGTTCTCGTGTTCTAAAATACTCTTTCCCGATTACGACTTACGAGATCGTAATTCACCCTTTTTCTTCGTTGTTACGTACTTTCCATGGCTTGTGCCTTTCAAAACATCATGGGACGTCTCCGACACTCCATTACCACGGTGAGATACATGTCATACTCATGCTCTGAAAACGCGGGGTATAACACTCGGCTTCCTGCAAAAAGAAAAGGTTAGAAAATAAACAAAAAGAGTCCATACCTTAACAGTAGTATCTCTTCAAATGAGCCACATTCCAGTTGTTGCGCAACCGTTGCCCGTCCATGGATTCCAGCTGATAGACCTTTTGCCCGTTACCTCGCTATCTTGTACGGCCCTTCCCATTGGGCCCGGCTTTTCCCCTCGTTGATTCTTGGTGTTCAAGGTAACTTTTCGAAGTACCAAGTCCCCAATTTAGAAATGTCGACAATTAGCCCTCCCAAGCATGACCTTTCCATCTTCTCAAGTTTCCGCAATACGAACTAACGCGTTTTCGCGTAGTTCATCCGTGAGATTGAGTTTTACGGCCATGGCCTCCTCGTTTGATCCCTCGGTGGTGTAATTGAATCTAAGACTGGGTTCACCGACTTCTACGGGAATGAGGGCTTCGGTGCCGTAGACCAACGAGAAGGGTGTTTCCCCGTACTCGATTTTGATGTGGTTCCCAGTAAGCCCACAAAGACCTCCGGTTGTATTTCCCTCCAAGGATGCTTTGATGTTTCAAGTCTCTTCTCGCATTCCAAAATTATTGTTTTGCTCGTAGATTCCGCTTGTCCGTTAGCACACGGATACGGAGTTGACATAATTTTCGATCTTCAACCCTTCGAGGAAATCATTGACTTTGCCACCAACGAACTAGGGGCTTGTCACAAGTTATTTCTACTTCTAATGCCGAACCGGCAAATAACGTGGTCCCATACGAAGTCAATAACCTCCTTCTCTCTTATCTTTTTCAAAGGCTCCGTGCTTCAACCCATTTGGAGAAATAGTCTACCATAAACAAAATAAAAACGGCCTTTGACTTCGGTGCCCATGGCAACGGACTAACAACGTCCATCCCCCATTTCATGAAAGGCCATGGTGATATCACCGACCGCAAAGTAGCCTCCTCGGCCGGTGAATCATCGGGGCATGTCTTTGACACCCGTCACACTTCCTCGACAAAATTCTTCGAATCTTCCTCCATCCGGCTCCACACAAATAACCGGATGATTTTTCTGGACTAAGGCTTCAACATAGAGAGTGATTGCCGCAAGTCCCCCTCGTGTACTTCTCTCATTACGTACCCGGCTTCCCCGGGACCTAAACATTTGGCTAAAGGACCGAAGAAAGACCGTCGGTATAACTGGCCATCTACCAGGCAAAACCGTGCTGCTTTTGCCCTCGTTGACCGTGATTTTGGGTCATTCGGGAGCTTTCCATCTGCAGTGTAGTCGATGTATTTGTTGCGCCAATCCCAAGTTAAACCCATCGTGTTTATTTCAAAGATGCCCGTTTTCTATCACGAACTCATCAAGTGCACCACAGCCTGGTTAATTTCTTCCCCTTCGACCGAAGACCCCAAATTGGCCAACGCACCGCCGCCGTTCGCTTCCCTCGGTACGTGCCGTATGGTCCATTCTTTGAATCGCGCGAAGTATCACCCGGATCTTTTTCAGATACCTTGCATTCGTTCGTCCTGACCTCGAAGACGCCATTCACCCGGTTAACGACCTCAGAGAGAATCGCATTTTGCTTCAATTACTCGCCCCCATACTCCGAGCTAATTTCAATCCTGCAATCATAGCCTCATACTCGGCTTCATTGTTAGTTAATTTAACAGTTCTAATGATTGCCGAATCGCATCTCCGGCGAGGGTTCTAAGAACGATTCCTAGCCCGGAACCCCTAAGGTTCGAGGCCCCATCCGTGTGCAAGATTCAAATACCCGAGCCTTTCCCCGAGGTTAGCCACAGAGTTCTTTCTCAACCTCGGGGATCATGGCCGGGGCGAAGTCCGCCACAAAGTCGGCTAAGATTTGGGACTTGATGGCCGTCCGAGGCTTATATTCAAGTCATATCCGCTTATCTCTACATGTACCATTTAGTTAGTCCACCCGATAATTCCGCTTATGCAAGACGTTCTTTAATGGATAAGTAGTCACTACACATATCGGGTGGCATTGAAAGTAAGGTCGAGCTTTCTGGTAAGCCGCCTACTGCTAATGCCAACTTTTCAAGCGCGGGGATAACGGGTCTCCGCATCCCCCAAAGTTCTACTCACGCAATAAACGGGGAATCACAGACCGATTCTCTGACCAAAACTCCACTTACCGCTACCACTCGGACAAGGCAAGGTAGAAAAAAAGTCGTCGTCCGTTTGGTGTATGCAACAAAGGTGGGCCGGACAAGTATTCTTTAATTCTTGTAAGGCTCTTTGGCACTCCGGCAGTGTCCAAGTGAAGTCATTCTTCTTCCTTAGTAAGGGAGAAGAAACGCGACTTCGTCCGAAGATCTTGATATGAACCGACTTAGTGCCGTCATCCTTCCGGTAAGCTCCTCGCACTCCTTTGACGTTATTTACCACCTCGATATCCTCGACTACTTTGATCTTGTCCCAATTTTAATTCCCCCCCCCCGGTTTGAAACCATGAAACCGAGAAACTTGCCCGACCGACACCGAAAGCACATTTCTCCGTTGAGCTTCATGTTATATCTTCGAGCACGTCAAAGGTTCGCAAATATTTTAAATGGTCCTCTCGTTGGACTTAACAACCATGTCATCAATATAAACTTCCATTGTTTTCCCTATTTGTTCTTCGAACATCCCGTTAACTAGGCGTTGGTAAGTTGCACCAATATTTTTTTAATCCGAAAGGCATGACATTGTTGCAATAAGTCTCATATCGGGTAATGAACGATGTTTTCTCTTGATCCTCCGGGTGCATCCGGATTTGGTTATACCCGGGATAAGTATCGAGAAAACTTAACATCTCATGCCCGGCCGTCGCATCGATCATTCTATCGATGTGAGGCATCGAAAATGAATCCTTTGGGCATGCTTTGTTTAGGTCCTTATAATCAACGCACATTCGAAATTTATTACCTTTTTTCGGCACCACCACTACATTAGCCAGCCAATCCGGGTATTTTACTTCCCGAATATAGCCTATTTTTAAAAGCTTCGTTACCTCATCCTTCACGAAGGCGTGCTTCGATTCTGCCATAGGCCTCCGTTTCTGCTTCACCGGGGGAAATCTCCCGTCGAGGCTGAGCTTGTGAGTCGTTACTTCTGGTGGCACACCACATATCTATATGCGACCATGCGAAACAATCGCATTAGCTTGAAGGAATTTAATATATTTGTTCCGAGCTCCGAGGTTAACCCCGTGCCTGTGTATACCTTCGTCGTCCTGACGATTAAACAAGGTGGACTCGCTCCAACTCCTTCACTGTAGATTTTGTCGCATCCGACTCATCCGGCAAGACGAATGACCTGGGTATGCCGAAGTCATCCTCTTCGAGCCCCGGGTCCAATTTCTTTTGCTCCGTTGTCAGACCCGTGCACGGTAGTTGCTATTTTCTTAGGAATCCTTGCCCCCGGTTGATTCTTCCTTTTGATCCGATTTTTTGAGAAGAGTGATGCTTCCTCTACCGGTGAACATCTCTCTTGCGGCAAAAGTTGTTCCCCCGGATAGTTTTTACCCCCCTCCGGCTTCCGGAATTTCAGGTACCGATGTAACGTCGATGGCACAACGCCTCTCATGTTATGTATCCATGGTCTACCCAAAGAATGCATTGTACTTCATATCCCCTTCAATTACATAGAACACGCTTGTCGGATAGTGCCGTCAAAGTTGACTGGCAACGAAATCTCACCCTTCGTGGTTTCGCTCGCCATATTGAACCCGCTAAGCACCCGGGCTACCGGCACAATCTGGTCGAGTAGCCTTAGCTGTTCAACCACTCTCCACCGGATGATATTGGCCGAGCTACCTGGGTCAATTAGAATACATTTAATTTGAGACTTAAAAACAAGAATAGAAATTACCAACGCATCATTGTGCGGTTGAATGATGCCTTCCGCATCCTCGTTGCTGAAGGTGATGGAACCCTCGGATACGTAACCCGGCTGCGCTTTTCACGAACAATGGAGACCTTAGTCCGCTTCATCACCGGCCCTCTAGGAGCATTTGTACCCCCGATTATCATGTTGATTATATGCTGAGGTTCTACCAGTTCTACCCGTTTGTTTGACTCCCTTTCCTTGTGGCTTTTTGCCCGCTTACTCGTAATTCACGAAGTGATCATTTTTAAGTAAACGGGCCACCTCTTTCTTAATCGCTTACGCTCGCTTCGTGACCATGGGTTCCATGGTATTCACATATCATGTTCGGGTCCCGCTGGCCGGGATCCGACCTCAAAGGTCTCGGCCACCTCGTTCTGCGATGCGACCTATAGCCGAGATGAAATCCGAGGTGTTGACACTAAAGTTATATTCCGATATCCTCGGCGGGTCTCTGTTGGTGGCTGAGCTTACGACATCGCTCCTAAATGACAACCCTCGGCCATCGTGACGGCCGCCGATTCTTCTCGTCTCCCTCGTCCGGAGAATTGAGCGGGACCACCTAACTTTTTCGGCCAAGCTTGGTTCTCCGAATGAGAGTACGGCGATATCTTCCCTCGATGTCCGTGGCCCGGTCATAATTCTTCTCGATCTCTCGCAGCCTTTGGCTCAAGCGCCTACCGGACCCGGGAAGTTCAAATTCGTCATCCTCTTCACCCGGATCTTTGATTCGTATCCGTCAGTGCACGTCCCCGCCCGGTGTCACGTCTCATATCGGTAAATTTTCCTTTAATTTGAACGAGGCCGTCGAGCTTCGGGGGTTAAGCCCTTTGGTAAAAGCTTGTGCGGCCCATTCCTCTAGAACCGGAGGGAGTTCCATCCGTTCCGTTTGGAAACGGTTGACAAACTCACGCAATAACTCGTCACCCCTTTGGGCTATCCGAAAAATATCCACCTTACGGGCCTGTACCTTTTTGGCACCGGCATGAGCCTTTATGAACGCATCCGCGAGCATTTCGAAAGAAGTGATTGAATGCTCGGGCAGATGATCATACCAAGTCAATGCTCCTTTTGACAACGTTTCTCCGAACTTTTTCAACAATACGGATTCAATTTCATCTTCTTCGACATCGTTGTCTCTTATGGCACAAGTGTATGAAGTCACATGTTCCCGAGGATCCGTTGTACCATCATATTTCGGGATATCCAAGATTTCAACCTCTTCGGATTAACTTAGGAGCCGCACTGAGGAAAAGGCCTCTAAATGTACCTCTTCGAACTGGTCCTTTCGTAACGGGCGAGCCCCGGGATCCGTCCACCCGAGAGTTATAGGTCTCCACCCTCTTCTCAGGCAGTCTACCCGTCGCCAATCTTTCGAGCATTCTCAATACTTCGACTTGACGACCCAACCCCGACTCATTTGCTCTCGACCATCCGAGCTTCTTCCCTTCGGGTTCGGGCGACACCTTAGTCTTCTCCGAGCCGTTTCATCATTTTTGTTTCGAACCGAGCTATTGCAACTCCTGGCAATAGCCGGCTTCCGTTCGCAACATTTCAAAAATAAGACGGGTTAATATCATCCGTGTATTTAGCACTTTCGGCCTTGTGCCCGGACAAAGTGACGAACCGAGAGTATTTAATGGATCGGTAGCCGGCCGGGCGGCGTTCTCCGGTTCACACGTGTTTTGTCGATCGAGGCCCTCCCTAGAATCGACGTGTTTGGGTCAACGGATCCACCGGTAATCCCGTAGCCCACTATTTATCATTTTCGGCCACAATCTTGTTGTTGATGTGACTAGATTGTCCATCGTTTGCCATTTTGTCCGTTTTCACAGACGAACAAAAGAACCGAAAATCTTTAGTGAGCAAATAGGAAACCGGATTAAAGACCACTATTATCCTAGCCCCATGCGGGCGCCAAACCGTTTACCCCGAAATTGGATAATAAGTTGAATTTGTAACGAGGTATAGGATATGTGGACACTTTAATCTATTTTTTGATAAACGAAGAACGTATATGTATATTTGCTTATAAATGACTTAAGTGTATGTAAATCAATATGCTAATGATTTGGATGAATGTGTTGGGATTATGGATTTGAGCTAAGATATTTATGTATGTTTCCGTGCAATGTTGAATAATATGATTCAATGAATTATATAGCTATAAACCGGACCAAAATCAGAGAGAGTGAGAGGGAGAGAGAGAAAGCTTCAATATATATTCAAATACAATGTTTTGGATCTAAAAGCGAACCCCTAAAAGCAGTGGAAGTGTCCTATTTATAGTTTTGCCCACAGGGCCTCTTTCTATACTACACAATCCTTTTGGAATAAAGGAAGCCCTAATATGGATAAGGTTGTCGACGGTCCGACACCCGTACGACCGCGCAATGTATCGAACGATCTTCACACGTGGCGATTGAACAACTGATTAACCGGACCAACGGCCACGATCACAATGGACATGCAGAAACCGGACTAACGGCCACGATCAACTCAGCCACGTATAAACCGGACCAACGGCCACGATCAACTCGGCCAGAAACCGGCCTAACTGATACGTAGTTTGCCCCGGATAAATCGGACCTTACGGTTTTCTTCCGACTTCTTCTGATCAAGCGCTACCGATGCAGTTCCCCCGGTCTGGACGCTCGTGCTTGTTTTCTTCCTTTTCTTGGCCCCCGGTCTCACCGCTAAACATTAATCCGGTTTTTACCGTATATACTATCTAATGTCATCTCTGAATTTATAGAACAGTCCAAGATGAACTCACATTAGACGGTTAAATTTTTCATTCATAATAGTAGATTTACTCCAAGAAGGTTCCAAATAATCAGTCACCACATTTTTAAGCTACAAGGACTCTGTTTCCAGTAGCGCACAAGCAATGCCATTAGAAACAAAAAAATGTCAGGCCTCTTTAATTGTTGTAGCTTATGCCACTATATTAGTTGACATGCGAATCTCCTTAGTTTGGCATATATCAAATCATCAGCTTCATTTCTTAGGCAGAACCCATTTGAGCTTCTATTCGGATTTCGTCTACTAGCTCCATTTGTTTTACATTAATGTTACATTGTAATAGAAGTGTTCTAATGAGAATCCATTTGAAATTGGGTAATTAAGGTCCGATTTGGGGTAATCTGTCAAAATAGGGGTAAATGTGTTAACATTGTAGACGGCAGGGATGTTCTTGTTCACAATCACTAATGGAAGATAAAGTTGACTAATAAAACAAAATAGAGAGGTATTTTTGACTTTTTTCCCTTCTTCAATTGTCCATCCAAACGACGCCTCATGACCAATTAACCTTTGTCTCATTAGTAGCATAAGTATTCACTCTTATCATCATCCATTTGAATTTAAGTGATACATATTAACAATAATGTTTAACAATAATGTTCACAGTGCATTACTATAGTTTTACATATTGCAACAGGTCATTTACTGTATTTTCTAGATCACCTATCCTTGATTGTAAAAAAGTTTTCGTTTCCAAGTACTCAAATAGTATAAAAACTCTTTTCGCAGCAGAATGGAGAGCATTAAAAGTAAAAATTAATAGCGTAGAAAGGTTACAAATAAGAAGTCTAGAGGACTGAAAAACAGAATCCATTCCTCGAAAACGAAAAAGATACAAAATAACCAAAAACACACTCTATTCAGCCGCAGCTTCAATACCTTCTATCAAGCTACTTTGCTGGTTTACAGTCGCAGTTTTATCTAGCTTTCCTACAACGCCCCGTATAGTAGGAAAGCTATATAGCTGAATACAAACTGGACACAAACCAGACTCCAATCTTTCGCTAGCACTCTAATGTACATCCCAGATGAAATCAGATTTGAACGTAATAGCATTGCCCCTCTCATTTCCACAAGAGTGCTGCAGTCCGATGGGCTGTTCCGTATAAAAAGACCGGAATCCAGCTCTACCCTTTATAGCCTTAATTAGAGAAGCTGTAAAACCTACTGCCTCCGTATGCCTATACATACCAAATAGAAGAAATGCAGTAGCAAAATTGTAAGAAACTCAGGGTCAAGCGCCCACAACATCAGTTACTGTTTCCTTTAGACATGTATACCATTTCCATTGCAACAAATGCCATCTAATGATCCATTAGCGAGCTTTGTCCCATTGACATATCGATGTGATTTTAGTCCTGATGTACCATTGCTCAACCCCCATGTTTTGGGAACACCCTTCTTCAACAAAGTTTCGAGCTGCCCAGTTGCTGCGGCTATAAGCCCTGTTTAGGAGAATAAAAACGAGATTATAAAAGGACTAAAACAAATTCATGAAATGCCAGACATATCTATAAGCCCAGGATCCAAATGAATTCATTTATTTCGCCGTTATCCTCAGATATCTGGCGGAGAAATACCTAGGGAAAAGGGCA